>NC_068427.1:46541781-46629281 GCF_023373465.1 Oncorhynchus keta | reverse complement strand
ACAGAGTCAATGTGCAGGCTATATACAGGGGGTACCGGTACAGAGTCAATGTGCAGGGGGTACCGGTACAGAGTCAATGTGCTGGGGAACTGGTTAGTAGGGGTAATTGAGGTAATATGTACATGTAGTTAGAGTTAAAGTGACTATGCAGAGATAATAAACAGAGAGTAGCAGCAGCATAAAAGGGAGGGCGGGGGGGGGGGGATGCAAATAGTCTGGGTAGCCATTTGATTAGCTGTTCAGGAGTCTTCTGGCTTGGGGGTAGAAGCTGTTAAGAAGCCTTTTGGATTTAGACTTGGTGCTCCGTTACCACGTGCCGGTTTCGGTAGCAGAGAGAACAGTCTATGACCAGGGTGGCTGGAGTCTTTGACAACATTTAGGGTCTTCCTCTAGAAGCATCACAGAAAATCTTTTAGCTTGTAAATCTTTGTTGCTTGCGGTAGTTTAAAATGGTCAGTTATTTTTTCTGTTTTCTGTCATTGATTCTAAAAAAAAGAATCTGCTCCACCAAAGTGAGGACATGTTTGCGATTGAATTATCAATCAATAAGAGATCCGTAATCAAATCCACTGCGCCGCACGTAGCCTGTAGCCTGTAGCCTGTAGCCTGTAGCCTGTAGCACGTAGCCTGTAGCCTGTAGCCCGTAGCCTGTAGCCTGTAGCCTGTAGCCTGTAGCCTGTAGCAGCCTGTAGCCTGTAGCCTAGTAGCAGCCTGTAGCCTGTAGCCTGTAGCACGTAGCCTGTAGCCTGTAGCCTGTAGCCTGTAGCCTGTAGCCTGTAGCCTGTAGCCTGTAGCCTGTAGCCTGCCTGTAGCCTGTAGCCTGTAGCCTGTAGCCTGTAGCCTGTAGCCTGTAGCCTGTAGCCTGTAGCCTGTAGCCTGTAGCCTGTAGCACGCCTGTAGCCTGTAGCACGTAGCCTGTAGCCTGTAGCCTGTAGCCTGTAGCCTGTAGCCTGTAGCCTGTAGCCTGAGGAATTTAAGCTTTTCATTACAAATGGAAATGCAAACAAATAAATGAAATCATTAATATTCTTCTTGAGAATGACTGATAGCGATAAAAATGTGTTTGTTATAGTTATTAATTAATATAGAATGCTTTTTAATATCTACACACACCATCTCAAATCAAACTTGGATTTCTCACCTTTTCAAATGCATTTAGAAGACTTCTTCATTAGAATCCATTAGCTCTGCATTGCCCTGTGGCTGACTGACTAACACACCATGTTAACAATGAACGTCTCCTACCCAAAAACCCTGCCTTCCCATTAATGAACGTCTCCTACCCAAAAACCCTGCCTTCCAATGAATCAAATGAATGTCTCCTACCCAAAACCCTGCCTTCCCATCAATGAACGTCTCCTACCCAAAACCCTGCCTTCCCATCAATGAACGTCTCCTACCCAAAACCCTGCCTCCCACCCAAAACCCTGCCTTCCCATCAATGAACATCTCCTACCCAAAACCCTGCCTTCCCATCAATGAATGTCTCCTACCCAAAAACCCTGCCTTCCCATCAATGAACGTCTCCTACCCAAAAACCCTGCCTTCCCATCAATGAACGTCTCCTACCCAAAAACCCTGCCTTCCCATCAATGAACGTCTCCTACCCAAAAACCCTGCCTTCCCATCAATGAACGTCTCCTACCCAAAAACCCTGCCTTCCCATCAATGAACGTCTCCTACCCAAAAACCCTGCCTTCCCATCAATGAACGTCTCCTACCCAAAAACCCTGTCTTCCCATCAATGAATGTCTCCTACCCAAAAACCCTGTCTTCCGATCAATGAACGTCTCGTACCCAAAAACCCTGCCTTCCATCAATGAATGTACCCAAAACCCTGTCTCCGATCTGACCCAAAAACCCTGCCTTCCCATCAATGAACACCCTGTCTTCCCATCTGAACATCCCACCCAAAAACCCTGTCTTCCCATCAATGAACGTCTCCTACCCAAAAACCCTGTCTTCCCATCAATGAATGTCTCCTACCCAAAAACCCTGTCTTCCGATCAATGAACGTCTCGTACCCAAAAACCCTGCCTTCCCATCAATGCATTAATAATGACGATATGGCCAAATGAAACTAAAGGCTGCCTGCCAAAATCAGACATTAAAATAACATTTGGATCAGATGGACCATTTGCTCACCCATTAAGTGTAGCAACATGTCTTTACAGATACCTTCATCACATTGTGTCTCTACAGATACCTTCATCACATTGTGTCTTTACAGATACCTTCATCACATTGTGTCTCTACAGATACCTTCATCACATTGTGTCTCTACAGATACCTTCATCACATTGTGTCTCTACAGATACCTTCATCACATTGTCTTTACAGATACCTTCATCACATTGTGTCTTTACAGATACCTTCATCACATTGTCTTTACAGATACCTTCATCACATTATGTCTTTACAGATACCTTCATCACATTGTGTCTTTACAGATACCTTCATCACATTGTGTCTCTACAGATACCTTCATCACATTGTGTCTTTACAGATACCTTCATCACATTGTGTCTTTACAGATACCTTCATCACATTGTGTCTCTACAGATACCTTCATCACATTGTGTCTTTACAGATACCTTCATCACATTGTGTCTTTACAGATACCTTCATCACATTGTCTTTACAGATACCTTCATCACATTGTGTCTTTACAGATACCTTCATCACATTGTGTCTTTACAGATACCTTCATCACATTGTGTCTTTACAGATACCTTCATCACATTGTGTCTTTACAGATACCTTCATCACATTGTGTCTTTACAGATACCTTCATCACATTGTGTCTTTACAGATACCTTCATCACATTGTCTTTACAGATACCTTCATCACATTGTGTCTTTACAGATACCTTCATCACATTGTGTCTTTACAGATACCTTCATCACATTGTGTCTTTACAGATACCTTCATCACATTGTCTTTACAGATACCTTCATCACATTGTGTCTTTACAGATAGCTTCATCACATTGTGTCTTTACAGATACCTTCATCACATTGTGTCTCTACAGATACCTTCATCACATTATGTCTCTACAGATACCTTCATCACATTATGTCTCTACAGATACCTTCATCACATTGTGTCTTTACAGATACCTTCATCACATTATGTCTCTACAGATACCTTCATCACATTGTGTCTCTACAGATACCTTCATCACATTGTGTCTCTACAGATACCTTCATCACATTGTGTCTCTACAGATACCTTCATCACATTGTGTCTCTACAGATACCTTCATCACATTGTGTCTTTACAGATACCTTCATCACATTGTGTCTTTACAGATACCTTCATCACATTTGTCTCTACAGATACCTTCATCACATTGTGTCTCTACAGATACCTTCATCACATTGTGTCTCTACAGATACCTTCATCACATTGTCTTTACAGATACCTTCATCACATTATGTCTCTACAGATACCTTCATCACATTGTGTCTTTACAGATACCTTCATCACATTGTCTTTACAGATACCTTCATCACATTATGTCTTTACAGATACCTTCATCACATTGTGTCTTTACAGATACCT
Organism: Oncorhynchus keta; assembly: GCF_023373465.1. Taxonomy (NCBI): domain Eukaryota; kingdom Metazoa; phylum Chordata; class Actinopteri; order Salmoniformes; family Salmonidae; genus Oncorhynchus; species Oncorhynchus keta. Next base: position 46,625,716 of record NC_068427.1, on the reverse strand, counting down.
TCATCACATTGTCTTTACAGATACCTTCATCACATTGTCTTTACAGATACCTTCATCACATTGTGTCTTTACAGATACCTTCATCACATTGTGTCTTTACAGATACCTTCATCACATTGTGTCTTTACAGATACCTTCATCACATTCACATGTCTTTACAGATACCTTCATCACATTGTGTCTTTACAGATACCTTCATCACATTGTGTCTCTACAGATACCTTCATCACATTATGTCTTTACAGATACCTTCATCACATTGTGTCTTTACAGATACCTTCATCACATTGTCTTTACAGATACCTTCATCACATTGTGTCTTTACAGATACCTTCATCACATTGTGTCTTTACAGATACCTTCATCACATTGTGTCTTTACAGATACCTTCATCACATTGTGTCTTTACAGATACCTTCATCACATTGTGTCTTTACAGATACCTTCATCACATTATGTCTCTACAGATACCTTCATCACATTGTGTCTTTACAGATACCTTCATCACATTGTGTCTTTACAGATACCTTCATCACATTGTGTCTTTACAGATACCTTCATCACATTGTGTCTTTACAGATACCTTCATCACATTGTCTTTACAGATACCTTCATCACATTGTGTCTTTACAGATACCTTCATCACATTGTCTTTACAGATACCTTCATCACATTGTGTCTTTACAGATACCTTCATCACATTGTGTCTCTACAGATACCTTCATCACATTGTGTCTTTACAGATACCTTCATCACATTGTGTCTTTACAGATACCTTCATCACATTGTCTTTACAGATACCTTCATCACATTGTCTTTACAGATACCTTCATCACATTGTGTCTTTACAGATACCTTCATCACATTGTGTCTTTACAGATACCTTCATCACATTGTGTCTTTACAGATACCTTCATCACATTGTGTCTTTACAGATACCTTCATCACATTGTGTCTTTACAGCTCAGTACCTTCATCACATTGTGTCTTTACAGATAGCTTCATCACATTGTGTCTTTACAGATACCTTCATCACATTGTGTCTCTACAGATACCTTCATCACATTATGTCTCTACAGATACCTTCATCACATTGTGTCTTTACAGATACCTTCATCACATGGTGTCTTTACAGATACCTTCATCACAAGGAAGAACAAAAACACATGAGAAGGAAGGTGACTATATGCAGGCTCAGTTCCAATACCATATTAACAATGTGCAGGGATACTGGAGTGATGGAGGTAGATATGTATAGGGGGAAGGTGACTATATACAGGCTCAGTTCCAGTACCATATTAACAATGTGCAGGGATACTGGAGTGATGGAGGTAGATATGTATAGGGGGAAGGTGACTATATACAGGCTCAGTTCCAGTACCATATTAACAATGTGCAGGGATACTGGAGTGATGGAGGTAGATATGTATAGGGGGAAGGTGACTATATACAGGCTCAGTTCCATATTAACAATGTGCAGGGATACTGGAGTGATGGAGGTAGATATGTATAGGGGAAGGTGACTATATACAGGCTCAGTTCCAATACCATATTAACAATGTGCAGGGATACTGGAGTGATGGAGGTAGATATGTATAGGGGGAAGGTGACTATATACAGGCTCAGTTCCATATTAACAATGTGCAGGGATACTGGAGTGATGGAGGTAGATATGTAGATATGTATAACAATGTGGGGAAGGTGACTATATATAGGGGGAAGGTGCTCAGTTCCAGTACCATATTAACAATGTGCAGGGATACTGGAGTGATGGAGGTAGATATGTATAGGGGAAGGTGACTATATACAGGCTCAGTTTACCATATTAACAATGTGCAGGGATACTGGAGTGATGGAGGTAGATATGTATAGGGGGGAAGGTGACTATATACAGGCTCAGTTCCAATACCATATTAACAATGTGCAGGGATACTGGAGTGATGGAGGTAGATATGTATAGGGGAAGGTGACTATATACAGGCTCAGTTTCCATATTAACAATGTGCAGGGATACTGGAGTGATGGAGGTAGATATGTATAGGGGGAAGGTGACTATATACAGGCTCAGTTCCAATACCATATTAACAATGTGCAGGGATACTGGAGTGATGGAGGTAGATATGTATAAGGGGAAGGTGACTATATACAGGCTCAGTTCCAGTACCATATTAACAATGTGCAGGGATACTGGAGTGATGGAGGTAGATATGTATAGGGGGAAGGTGACTATATACAGGCTCAGTTCCATATTAACAATGTGCAGGGATACTGGAGTGATGGAGGTAGATATGTATAGGGGGAAGGTGACTATATACAGGCTCAGTTCCAATACCATATTAACAATGTGCAGGGATACTGGAGTGATGGAGGTAGATATGTATAAGGGGAAGGTGACTATATACAGGCTCAGTTCCATATTAACAATGTGCAGGGATACTGGAGTGATGGAGGTAGATATGTATAAGGGGAAGGTGACTATATACAGGCTCAGTTCCAATACCATATTAACAATGTGACAGGGATACTGGAGTGATGGAGGTAGATATGTATAGGGGAAGGTGACTATATACAGGCTCAGTTCCAGTACCATATTAACAATGTGCAGGGATACTGGAGTGATGGAGGTAGATATGTATAGGGGAAGGTGACTATATACAGGCTCAGTTTACCATATTAACAATGTGCAGGGATACTGGAGTGATGGAGGTAGATATGTATAGGGGGAAGGTGACTATATACAGGCTCAGTTCCAGTACCATATTAACAATGTGCAGGGATACTGGTTCCAGTGATGGAGGTAGATATGTATAGGGGGAAGGTGACTATATACAGGCTCAGTTCCAGTACCATATTAACAATGTGCAGGGATACTGGAGTGATGGAGGTAGATATGTATAGGGGAAGGTGACTATATACAGGCTCAGTTCCAATACCATATTAACAATGTGCAGGGATACTGGAGTGATGGAGGTAGATATGTATAGGGGGAAGGTGACTATATACAGGCTCAGTTCCATATTAACAATGTGCAGGGATACTGGAGTGATGGAGGTAGATATGTATAGGGGGAAGGTGACTATATACAGGCTCAGTTCCATATTAACAATGTGCAGGGATACTGGAGTGATGGAGGTAGATATGTATAAGGGGAAGGTGACTATATACAGGCTCAGTTCCAATACCATATTAACAATGTGCAGGGATACTGGAGTGATGGAGGTAGATATGTATAGGGGGAAGGTGACTATATACAGGCTCAGTTCCAGTACCATATTAACAATGTGCAGGGATACTGGAGTGATGGAGGTAGATATGTATAGGGGGAAGGTGACTATATACAGGCTCAGTTCCAATACCATATTAACAATGTGCAGGGATACTGGAGTGATGGAGGTAGATATGTATAGGGGGAAGGTGACTATATACAGGCTCAGTTCCAGTACCATATTAACAATGTGCAGGGATACTGGAGTGATGGAGGTAGATATGTATAGGGGGAAGGTGACTATATACAGGCTCAGTTCCAATACCATATTAACAATGTGCAGGGATACTGGAGTGATGGAGGTAGATATGTATAGGGGAAGGTGACTATATACAGGCTCAGTTCCAATACCATATTAACAATGTGCAGGGATACTGGAGTGATGGAGGTAGATATGTATAGGGGAAGGTGACTATATACAGGCTCAGTTCCATGTACCATATTAACAATGTGCAGGGATACTGGAGTGATGGAGGTAGATATGTATAGGGGGAAGGTGACTATATACAGGCTCAGTTCCAATACCATATTAACAATGTGCAGGGATACTGGAGTGATGGAGGTAGATATGTATAGGGGGAAGGTGACTATATACAGGCTCAGTTCCAGTACCATATTAACAATGTGCAGGGATACTGGAGTGATGGAGGTAGATATGTATAGGGGGAAGGTGACTATATACAGGCTCAGTTCCAATACCATATTAACAATGTGCAGGGATACTGGAGTGATGGAGGTAGATATGTATAGGGGGAAGGTGACTATATACAGGCTCAGTTCCAATACCATATTAACAATGTGCAGGGATACTGGAGTGATGGAGGTAGATATGTATAAGGGGAAGGTGACTATATACAGGCTCAGTTCCAATACCATATTAACAATGTGCAGGGATACTGGAGTGATGGAGTAGATATGTATAGGGGAAGGTGACTATATACAGGCTCAGTTCCAATACCATATTAACAATGTGCAGGGATACTGGAGTGATGGAGGTAGATATGTATAGGGGGAAGGTGACTATATACAGGCTCAGTTCCAATACCATATTAACAATGTGCAGGGATACTGGAGTGATGGAGGTAGATATGTATAAGGGGAAGGTGACTATATACAGGCTCAGTTCCAATACCATATTAACAATGTGCAGGGATACTGGAGTGATGGAGGTAGATATGTATAGGGGGAAGGTGACTATATACAGGCTCAGTTCCAATACCATATTAACAATGTGCAGGGATACTGGAGTGATGGAGGTAGATATGTATAGGGGGAAGGTGACTATATACAGGCTCAGTTCCAATACCATATTAACAATGTGCAGGGATACTGGAGTGATGGAGGTAGATATGTATAGGGGGAAGGTGACTATATACAGGCTCAGTTCCAATACCATATTAACAATGTGCAGGGATACTGGAGTGATGGAGGTAGATATGTATAAGGGGAAGGTGACTATATACAGGCTCAGTTCCAATACCATATTAACAATGTGCAGGGATACTGGAGTGATGGAGGTAGATATGTATAGGGGAAGGTGACTATATACAGGCTCAGTTCCAATACCATATTAACAATGTGCAGGGATACTGGAGTGATGGAGGTAGATATGTATAGGGGGAAGGTGACTATATACAGGCTCAGTTCCAATACCATATTAACAATGTGCAGGGATACTGGAGTGATGGAGGTAGATATGTATAGGGGGAAGGTGACTATATACAGGCTCAGTTCCAATACCATATTAACAATGTGCAGGGATACTGGAGTGATGGAGGTAGATATGTATAAGGGGAAGGTGACTATATACAGGCTCAGTTCCATATTAACAATGTGCAGGGATACTGGAGTGATGGAGGTAGATATGTATAGGGGGAAGGTGACTATATACAGGCTCAGTTCCAATACCATATTAACAATGTGCAGGGATACTGGAGTGATGGAGGTAGATATGTATAAGGGGAAGGTGACTATATACAGGCTCAGTTCCAATACCATATTAACAATGTGCAGGGATACTGGAGTGATGGAGGTAGATATGTATAGGGGGAAGGTGACTATATACAGGCTCAGTTCCAATACCATATTAACAATGTGCAGGGATACTGGAGTGATGGAGGTAGATATGTATAGGGGGAAGGTGACTATATACAGGCTCAGTTCCAATACCATATTAACAATGTGCAGGGATACTGGAGTGATGGAGGTAGATATGTATAAGGGGAAGGTGACTATATACAGGCTCAGTTCCAATACCATATTAACAATGTGCAGGGATACTGGAGTGATGGAGGTAGATATGTATAGGGGGAAGGTGACTATATACAGGCTCAGTTCCAATACCATATTAACAATGTGCAGGGATACTGGAGTGATGGAGGTAGATATGTATAGGGGGAAGGTGACTATATACAGGCTCAGTTCCAATACCATATTAACAATGTGCAGGGATACTGGAGTGATGGAGGTAGATATGTATAGGGGGAAGGTGACTATATACAGGCTCAGTTCCAATACCATATTAACAATGTGCAGGGATACTGGAGTGATGGAGGTAGATATGTATAAGGGGAAGGTGACTATATACAGGCTCAGTTCCAATACCATATTAACAATGTGCAGGGATACTGGAGTGATGGAGGTAGATATGTATAGGGGAAGGTGACTATATACAGGCTCAGTTCCAATACCATATTAACAATGTGCAGGGATACTGGAGTGATGGAGGTAGATATGTATACTGGAGTGATGGGGGAAGGTGACTATATACAGGCTCAGTTCCAATACCATATTAACAATGTGCAGGGATACTGGAGTGATGGAGGTAGATATGTATAGGGGGAAGGTGACTATATACAGGCTCAGTTCCAATACCATATTAACAATGTGCAGGGATACTGGAGTGATGGAGGTAGATATGTATAGGGGAAGGTGACTATATACAGGCTCAGTTCCAATACCATATTAACAATGTGCAGGGATACTGGAGTGATGGAGGTAGATATGTATAAGGGGAAGGTGACTATATACAGGCTCAGTTCCAATACCATATTAACAATGTGCAGGGATACTGGAGTGATGGAGGTAGATATGTATAGGGGGAAGGTGACTATATACAGGCTCAGTTCCAATACCATATTAACAATGTGCAGGGATACTGGAGTGATGGAGGTAGATATGTATAGGGGGAAGGTGACTATATACAGGCTCAGTTCCAATACCATATTAACAATGTGCAGGGATACTGGAGTGATGGAGGTAGATATGTATAGGGGAAGGTGACTATATACAGGCTCAGTTCCAATACCATATTAACAATGTGCAGGGATACTGGAGTGATGGAGGTAGATATGTATAGGGGGGGGAAGGTGACTATATACAGGCTCAGTTCCAATACCATATTAACAATGTGCAGGGATACTGGAGTGATGGAGGTAGATATGTATAGGGGAAGGTGACTATATACAGGCTCAGTTCCAATACCATATTAACAATGTGCAGGGATACTGGAGTGATGGAGGTAGATATGTATATGGGGGGAAGGTGACTATATACAGGCTCAGTTCCAATACCATATTAACAATGTGCAGGGATACTGGAGTGATGGAGGTAGATATGTATAGGGGGAAGGTGACTATATACAGGCTCAGTTCCAATACCATATTAACAATGTGCAGGGATACTGGAGTGATGGAGGTAGATATGTATAGGGGGAAGGTGACTATATACAGGCTCAGTTCCAATACCATATTAACAATGTGCAGGGATACTGGAGTGATGGAGGTAGATATGTATAAGGGGAAGGTGACTATATACAGGCTCAGTTCCAATACCATATTAACAATGTGCAGGGATACTGGAGTGATGGAGGTAGATATGTATAGGGGGAAGGTGACTATATACAGGCTCAGTTCCAATACCATATTAACAATGTGCAGGGATACTGGAGTGATGGAGGTAGATATGTATAGGGGAAGGTGACTATATACAGGCTCAGTTCCAATACCATATTAACAATGTGCAGGGATACTGGAGTGATGGAGGTAGATATGTATAGGGGGAAGGTGACTATATACAGGCTCAGTTCCAATACCATATTAACAATGTGCAGGGATACTGGAGTGATGGAGGTAGATATGTATAGGGGAAGGTGACTATATACAGGCTCAGTTCCAATACCATATTAACAATGTGCAGGGATACTGGAGTGATGGAGGTAGATATGTATAGGGGAAGGTGACTATATACAGGCTCAGTTCCAATACCATATTAACAATGTGCAGGGATACTGGAGTGATGGAGGTAGATATGTATAGGGGAAGGTGACTATATACAGGCTCAGTTCCAATACCATATTAACAATGTGCAGGGATACTGGAGTGATGGAGGTAGATATGTATAGGGAGAAGGTGACTATATACAGGCTCAGTTCCAGGCTCAGTTCCAATACCATATTAACAATGTGCAGGGATACTGGAGTGATGGAGTTCCAATACCATATTAACAATGTAGATATGTATAGGGGAAGGTGACTATATACAGGCTCAGTTCCAGTACCATATTAACAATGTGCAGGGATACTGGAGTGATGGAGGTAGATATGTATAGGGGGAAGGTGACTATATACAGGCTCAGTTCCAGTACCATATTAACAATGTGCAGGGATACTGGAGTGATGGAGGTAGATATGTATAGGGGGAAGGTGACTATATACAGGCTCAGTTCCAGTACCATATTAACAATGTGCAGGGATACTGGAGTGATGGAGGTAGATATGTATAGGGGGGGGAAGGTGACTATATAACAGGCTCAGTTCCAGTACCATATTAACAATGTGCAGGGATACTGGAGTGATGGAGGTAGATATGTATAAGGGGAAGGTGACTATATACAGGCTCAGTTCCAATACCATATTAACAATGTGCAGGGATACTGGAGTGATGGAGGTAGATATGTATAAGGGGAAGGTGACTATATACAGGCTCAGTTCCAATACCATATTAACAATGTGCAGGGATACTGGAGTGATGGAGGTAGATATGTATAAGGGGAAGGTGACTATATACAGGCTCAGTTCCAATACCATATTAACAATGTGCAGGGATACTGGAGTGATGGAGGTAGATATGTATAGGGGGAAGGTGACTATATACAGGCTCAGTTCCAGTACCATATTAACAATGTGCAGGGATACTGGAGTGATGGAGGTAGATATGTATAGGGGGAAGGTGACTATATACAGGCTCAGTTCCAGTACCATATTAACAATGTGCAGGGATACTGGAGTGATAGAGGTATGCTGTTATGAAAAAGTAAACTACGTACAGTACAACATCAAGAACTTTAACCATATTTTTTAGCAGTATCTTTGTCTAGTGTTTTTACTTCTGTAATGTAGGAAGGATGACTTTTTTGACCTGTCAGATTCACCAAGAAACCAGAAGTGATTGAGGGTGGGCTGACAAACCCTGATCTGTTTCACCTGTCTTGTGCTTGTCTCCACCCCCCACCCACCCCATCCCACCCCCATCAGTTGTCTCCCATTTCCCCCATTATCTCCTGTGTTTTCTGTTGGCCTGTTGCCAGTTTGTCTTGTCAAGTCTTACAAGCATGTTTTCCCATTTTCCAGTATATCTAGTTTCTGTTTTCTAGTCCTCCCGGTTCTGACCATTCTGCCAGCCCTGACCCTGCCAGCCGTTCTGTCCCTGATTGACTCTGCTTTGGATTACTGACCTCTGCCTGCCGTTGGCCCGCCCCCTTTTCTGTAATAAACATCTGAGATTCGAACTGTCTGCCTCCTGTGTCTGCACCTGGGTCTTATCCTGAGTCATGTTATGGGCTTCATAAAAAGGGTGAAAAGTTGCAAAAATAAATACGGTTAGTAGAGGTGTTCGGTTGGTTAACAAACCCATGTTCATGTTCCCATGTGAAAAACACGTGAGGAAGTGCATCTTTACGTTCTGTCTATAAGCACGCAGGATCTTCTTCCTGACAGTGGGCAACATGCTCATCAGAACCCATTGCTGAAAGGCAGAGGTCTGCCAAGCAAAATTCCAGTCTGGGCCTGGGCCCCACAGGTCAGACATCCTCTTACGGTGACACAGACAAATTCATCTCTGTTATCCCTTAGACTAAAGTGTTGCGTAAGTGGTCAGCTGCTCGATTAAGTTCTGGGTCCATACGTGACTCTAGAACCAGGAGCGCCACCTTCTCACTGACTGTTGAACCAGGAGCGCCACCATCTCTCTGGCTCTAGAACCCTCTCTCTGCCTATTGAACCAGGAGCATCACCCTCTCTCTGACTGTAGAACCAGGAGCTCCACCATCTCTCTGACTGTAGAAACCTTTCTCTGACTGTAGAACCAGGAGCACCACCCTCTCTCTGACTGTAGAACCCTTTTTCCAACTGTAGAACCAGGAGCACCACCCTCTCTCTGACTGTAGAATCATCTCTCTGACTGTTGAACCCTCTCTCGGATTCTAGAACCCTCCCTCTCTCTGACTTTAGAACACTCTCTCTGACTCTCGACCCCTCTCTCTGACTCTAGAACCCGCTCTCTGACTCTAGAACCCTCTCTCTGACTGTAGAACCATCTCTCTGACTGTAGAACCAACTCTCTGACTGTAGAACCCTCTCTCTGACTCTAGAACCAGGAGCGCCACCCTCTCTACAGGTTATGGGTTACAGGTCCCCCTGTCCTTCCCGAAATTCGAAAGATGCTAACCCCTGCGAAAATCGTGATTTGTCCAAATAACCATTGACGGAACACAAAACACCATAACTACTGCTCCCAGTCATTCCTGACAGATGATGTGGTTCCAGTTATGTTGACATAGATCTGTCCACGAGAGAAACAGACAAGTATTTGATAGTGCTGTCAGAGATCATTGATCGGGGAAAACAAGGTTTCATTGAAGGTTTCATAAAAACCGTTAAAGTGCCATTTTACAGATCAAGTTGCTCTTGTATAAGTGCAACATCACACCGTAGTTGATCAAGATGGACTTGGAAAACTGTAGTTCTTGGAGTTAAAGCTCTAGCCTCTTTGGTTGGTGTACAATTTCAGCATCTTGTCATAAGGTCTGCACAGAGTTGAACTAGGCGTCCTTTACCCTGGTGCTGGTCTAATATATATGGGCGGAAGAATGGCCAACAGCTGGAATCTCTCGAGTGGCCAGAGTAAACATGCTCCCTTCATTAATTAAAACCCTCAAACACAACATGCATATGCATTCAAGCTAATATCATACCATGTAGATAGAGATGCAGGATCTTAATTTTGGGCCCGTTTGGAAAATAATCCTGCAGCAACAGAAAACATGAATTATTATGTGGATTATAATTAATGGACATTTTTGTTGGAGTTGATACAGTCTGAATTTTTCTAAGTGGAAATAACAAACTTCAGAAGCCTTTTAAAAACCTCAAATACATTGCAAGTTTTACATCTCTGGCAACATGGTAACTACATCTGCATAACAGAGAAATACCAATGCCCCCATCACGTCAATTCAAACGTGTTGGGTAGATTGTATTATAATGAATAACATGATAGAGACTTCGGGCCTATCATCCAATTATATTCACATGTTCAGAGTAACTCATGTTCTCAGCCCATATTACACAACTACGTTGTTGTTATTTGACATTACCCCACTGCAAAGTTCAGTGCTGCGCCTCAGAGCAGCACATGTGCTTGTCATTTATATGCTATCTCATTCCTCTGTAAATATTCTGAGTAGAATCTAGAAGCAAGCTGATCCTTAGGTAGCAAGCCATGTAGCTAGGCTAGTATGTTTACAACACCATAACAAGTACTGCTTATAAAACAAACAGCCAAGCAAAATGTTGGAAACATTTGTCTCCTGTTGCCAAGATTTTGTCTTTAATTTAATCATCATCGAAAAATTATTTTGTCAAATTACAGGAAATCATGTCAGATATTTAAGGTCTTTCAGCTCGTATTTAATATCCTCAGTGAGAATGATTTAATTGGAGTTAGTTATATTTCAGGTGCCCTGCATTTCAGATTCTATCACTCCTCTTCATTTGTCATCTGTCAAATTATTTCCCCTCTGCATGTCACTTTAATCTGTCAAAACAGACCTGTTCAGAGATGCCTACTGTTTCAGATCAAAGTAAATCACATTTGGGTCGATTTTTTTAGTATTTTGACTTCATATTTATGGTAATGTTAGACTGATACAATTGCGTGAAATTGTAAATCCCATTTACTTACGTCTTGACCAAATGTGAGCCCCTTATTATGTCTGACCGTTTGCATTTAAGGTACATTCAATAGACATCTTTAAGCCAATGTCAGTAATGTTAAGCCATATTCCATGTAAGATACGTTATTGCTAACACAACTACTGTAGATAGAGCCTTTGTTGCAGTCGTATTATATTCCATAACTCTTGCCAAGAAAATAACAATGGTGGACCCATGTAAGAAAAGAGGAATCTAGTGAAGCTACCGTACCTCAATCTTTAAAGAGAGCTTAACTTCTGCACGTAAAGAAAGCTGGGCTTTGGCCTGGCTCCAGACTGCAGGCCACGGTGGAACCAGGATAGAGAGTTACTGCAGGCCACGGTGGAACCAGGATAGAGAGTTACTGCAGGCCGCGGTGGAACCAGGATAGAGAGTTACTGCAGGCCACGGTGGAACCAGGATAGAGAGTTACTGCAGGCCGCGGTGGAACCAGGATAGAGAGTTACTGCAGGCCACGGTGGAACCAGGATAGAGAGTTACTGCAGGCCACGGTGGAACCAGGATAGAGAGTTACTGCAGGCCGCGGTGGAACCAGGATAGAGAGTTACTGCAGGCCACGGTGGAACCAGGATAGAGAGTTACTGCAGGCCACGGTGGAACCAGGATAGAGAGTTACTGCAGGCCGCGGTGGAACCAGGATAGAGAGTTACTGCAGGCTATTACCATGTTTTTAACACGTTCGTATTTCTGCACGCTCGTCTGATCAATGCCATAGAAAACTGTTTCTTATCATTCTTGCAGCTACTTAGGGGCACATCTGAATTATGGGCAGCGTATATGATGCACATTTATTGTTCCCTCCTGACGGTTTTATGGAACTCATTATCAGCTTTGTGGCCTTGCTTCTGAAAAGGGAACCTGTGTAGCCAGCAGCTCCTCCACAGACCACAGTTAATGTCCTCTCTCTCAGAGGGAAGAGAGAGAGGGACAGAGTCCCAGGCTCCTCTGGAAACACTAGCACCCCATCCACCCCTCACAGTGGATCCGTTTTGGAGCAGTGTGATGTGTCTGTCTGAAGGGGTAGAGAGCAGAGTGGTAAACTACAGATCCAGACCTAGGGTTTTATTTACTTCACCTGCAACGCCTCATTATGATGGTGTTAATGAGGAGCAGAAGCAGCTGCCCACATGGAGGATGTGGGGGTAGCCGGGATGTGGATGTAGGGAAGGCTGGGTGGCTGCTTTGGGGTAGGCTGGGTGGCTGGGTGTGGGGGAGGCTGGGTGTGGTAGACTGGGTGGCTAGGTGGCTGGGTGTGGGAAGGCTGGGTGTTAGGAGGTTGGGAGGTTGGGTGTGGGAAGGCTGGGTGGCTGGGGTTGGGAGGTTGGGAGGCTGGGTGTTGGGAGGTTGGCAGGCTGGGTGTGGGAAGGCTGGGTGGCTGGGTGTTGGGAGGTTGGGAGGCTGAGTGTGGGGAGGTTGGGAGGCTGGGTGTTGGGAGGTTGGGAGGCTGGGTGGCTGGGTGTTGGGACGTTGGGAGGCTGGGTGTTGAGAGGTTGGAAACCTGGGTGTGGGGAGGCTGAGTTGCTGGGTGTTGGGAGGTTGGGAGGCTGGGTGTTGGGAGGGAGTTCCTGTCCAGGGACTAGCATCCGGTCTCACTGGAGCCCAAGCCCTGCCTCTGTGGCTGCTTACTCAGGAAGACCTATTAATTAACATCTCAAACCAAAGGAATTTAAGGTCTTTACTCTTCATGAGCTTTTGCTTTTAAGGGCAGATATATACGTTTAAAGTAAATTATATAAGTTAAATGATTCTGAAGAGATATTTTATGATTGTATGATATGCGTTATTAAGGGGAAGGGGGATACCTAGTCAGTTGTACAACTGAATGCCTTCAACTGAAATGGTTCTTCCGCATTTAACCCTCTGAATCAGAGAGATGCAGGGGGTTGCTTTAATCGACATTCACGTCAAACAACGTGTTAACTGCCTTGTTTGGGGTTAACTGCCTTGCTCAGGGGCAGAATGACAGATTTTTACCTTGTCAGCTCGGGGACTTGATCCAGCAACCCTCCAGGCTGCCTGTCACCCTCAAGGTAGGTCTACATACTTCATTAGAAAGATTCACCAGGTTTTGGCAAATGGGTTGGATTTAATCATGTGTGGTTAATGACTTTCAGTAAATCCTGAGAACATCAATCTTCTCTTTTTTAAGTTTAAACATCATTACATGAATCGCCTCCAAGTGAATTTTATGTTCCCTGTCGTTTAATTATCTTCATCAGATGCATATCTAACCCTATACCTCAAATATAGATAAGATGCTAGCTTGTTTACTGAAACCAGAATTATTATATTTTTAATTTAAAATATATTATGATGCGGGATACTAGTGTTGTCGGTTCTGAAAACCATGCTTTAGTTGAATGAATTTCCCTACCATAAATAGTGATAACATTTTGAAGCAGAGGGATTGTGTTTCCAGAGGTATTGAGTAAGAAGCAGTACAATGCCATGGCTTGGCCAGGACTATTCTGGCTGCTGAGCTGACAATGGGAAGGCTGGCTGCTGAGCTGACAATGGGAAGGCTCCTCAGCTTTGAGTTGAAATGCCAGACAATTGATCCCTGAAAATGGAGAATCCTTATTAAAGGGATACTTCAGGATATTAAAGGGATACTTCAGGATATTAAAGGGATACTTCGGGATATTAAAGGGATACTTCAGGATATTAAATTGATACTTCAGGACATTAAAGGGATACTTTGGGATATTAAAGGGATACGTCAGAAAGTTAAAGGGATACTTCAGGATATTAAAGGGATATGTCAGGATATTAAATTGATACTTCAGGATATTAAATTGATACTTCAGGACATTAAAGGGATGCTTCAGGACATTAAACGGATGCTTCAGGATATTAAAGGGATGCTTCAGGATATTAAAGGGATGCTTCAGGATATTAAAGGGATGCTTCAGAATTTTGGCAATGAAGCCCTTTATCTACTCCCCCAGAGTCAGATGAACTTGTGGATTCCGTTTTGACATTTTGTTTGTATTTTTTATTTTAACTTTAGTTAACCAGGCAAGTCAGTTAAGAACAAATTATTATTTTCAATGACAGCCTAGGAACAGTGGGTTAACTGCCTTGTTCAGGGGCAGAACAGCAGATTTTTACCTTGTTAGCTCGTGTATTTGATCTTGCAATCTTTTTCTTACTAGTCCAACGCTCTAACCATTAGGGTACCGGCCGCCTCATATCTCTTTGCCCAGTATGAAGGAAATTGTGAACCAGAGTTGTGGCAATTGCTAACTAGTGTTAGTGCAATGACTGGAAATCTATGGTAACTGCTAGCATGCTAGTAGATACCATAGACTTCCGGTCATTGCATTAATGCTAGTTAGCATCGGTTGAGAAACTACCTCTGACTTCCTTCATACTGGATGCAGACAGAAAAATGGTATCCATAACTTCATCTGACTCTGAGGTAATATATAAAGGGCTTCGTTGCCAAAATCCTGAGGTATCCCTTTAAGACTGAGGAGCTTTGTGTAAAAAAAACAGGCTTAGACATGTTTTATTCTTGGCTTTGCTTTTTTTTATGTAGACATATCTGATATTGGCAGAAAGCTTAAAATATTGTTAATCTAACTGCACTGTCCAATTTACAGTAGCTTTTACAGTGAAAGAAATTAACCAACTAGGCACATTTGGGCAGTCGTGATACAACATTTTGAACAGAAATGCAATGGTTCATTGGATCAAAACTTTGCACATACACTGCTGCCATCTAGTGGCCAAAATCTAGATTGCGCCTGGGCTGGATTAATACATTATTTCCACGATCGTCGTAAGAAGCGGACCAAAGCGCAGCATGGTCTGAATGCATCATTTTAATGGATGACGAAAACACAAAGTAAACTGAACGAAACAAGTAAATGAACAACGACCCGTGAAGCTATATACCAAATTTGCTGACACAAACACTACACATAGACAATCACCCACATCCCACAATGACAAAACAGGCTACCTAAATATGGTTCCCAATCAGAGACAACTTCTAACACCTGCCTCTGATTGAGAACCATATCAGGCCAAACACAGAAACAAATCAAATCAAAATCAAATCAAATGTATTTATATAGCCCTTCGTACATCAGCTGATATCTCAAAGTGCTGTACAGAAACCCAGCCGAAAACCCCAAACAGCAAGCAATGCAGGTGTAGAAACAGACAAACTAGACAGACAACATAGAATGCCCACTCAGATCACACCCTGACCAAACAAAATGTCACGCCTTGGTCTTTGTAATGAATTTCCTCCTCCTCTTCCGAAGAGGAGAGGCGAAACGGATCAGAGGACCAATACGCGGCGTGGTAATTGTCCATGGTTCTTTTTAATGCGTTAAGGTACACATGAACAACTGACTACAAAAAAACAAGAAATGTGAAAACTCAAAACAGTCCTATCTGGTGCAAAGACAGAGACAGGAACAATCACCCACAAACACACAGTGAAACCCAGGCTACCTAAGTATGATTCTCAATCAAAGACAACTAATGACACCTGCCTCTGATTGAGAACCATACTAGGCCGAAACATAGAAATACCCAAAACATAGAAAAACAAACATAGACTGCCCACCCAACTCACGCCCTGACCATACTAACTAAATACAAAACACAGGAAATAAAGGTCAGAACGTGACAGTCTTAGTATTTTGTGTTTTCTTTAATTATTTGTTCAGGCCAGGGTGTGACATGGGTTATTGTATTGTTCGTATTGGGGTTTGTAGTATTTGGGATCGCGGCTGATTAGGGGTGTTGTATAGGCTTGGCTGCCTGAGGCGGTTCTCAATCAGAGTCAGGTGATTCTCGTTGTCTCTGATTGGGAACCGTATTTAGGTAGCCTGGTTTGGCTTTGTATTTCGTGGGTGATTGTTCCTGTTTCTGTGTAGTGATCACCAGATAGGCTGTAATTAGGTTTCACATTCCGTTTGTTGTTTTGTATTTGTATCGTTATTTCATGTGTCGCTTTTGTCATTAAAGTCATGAGTAACCACCATGCTGCATTTCGGTCCGACTCTCTTTCCACAAACGAAGAACGTCGTTACACAAAACCTATAAACATACAAAGCAAACTAAGGTCAGGGCGTGACAATTATGTCCTTTCTCTTGCATTTCAAAGATGATGATACAAAAAAATACATGTTTTTTTCTTTTATCTTTTTCCAGATCTAATGTGTTGTATTCTCCTACATTCATTTCACATTTACACAAACTGCAAAGTGTTTCCTTTCAAATGGTATCAAGAATATGCATATCCTTGCTTCAGGTCCTGAGCTACAGGCAGTTAGATTTGGGTATGTCATTTTAGGTGAACATTTTAAAAAGGGGCAGATCCTTAAGGCAAAAACAAAAGTAGAGTGATTGGTTTGGGTGGATGGTTCAGCGTATAACATGAACTTCTAGCATCCCAATGGCTGCATGTTCAAATCTCATCACGGATGACTTTAGCATTTTTTTTCTCATTAGCACCTGCTTACTACCCTTAAGTTACTTTGCAGCTACTTAGCTAACCCTTAACCTAACCCTAACCTTAACCCCTAACTCTAAACCCTAGTCTAGCTAACGTTAGTGTTAGCCACCAAGCTAATGTTAGCCACAACAAATTGGAATTCATAACATTTCATACGTTTTGTAAATTCGGAACATATTGTACAAATTGCAATTAGTGACATACATATATACGAAACGGATGATGGACAAATAAATACATACCATACGAAGCATAATATAGTATACATAACGGAGTGTCGCGGATTTACATGTACTATGTTACATCTACCCCTGAGTCCAGGTTGATATGGAGGGTGTGGCTTAACATTGAGATGTGAAAACAGAGACCTTAAGAACCGGAAGTGGACATGAGAGAAGTGTGCAGTTACCGTCAACTAGAGAAAAGACCCATTGATAAGTAAATAGCTACCACGTACTGTATATTGGTATAGGTCTATATGCTTTTGGTATTGGTAGGCTATCTATCTATTGCTACACAACTCCATCAGTATTCCCTGTATCCCACATTTACAATACTTTGCATTTCGGATGTACATAGTTTAAACAGCTTCAATAATATTGGGCGTAGGAGGGATTCTCCATCTTGTTCTATTATATAGATTATATTCTCACGCATTTCTTTATGAGACAAGGCCTTCAGTAATCTGTATCCTTTAGTGAGAGAACCCCATGGAGATGCATTAAAGAGATGAATTGGTATCGTCCCCCGTGTCAGACTCCTCATCTGTCTCTGTTCGCCTCCATTGAGCACAATTTGTTTTATTTGTGTTGTTGCATTATTAGGCGGAAGAAAAGCATTGCATTAATAAAGCCTGACTATACTGAATCCACAGGAAGCCTGTGTCAGCTCAGGAGGCTGTGACTGCTGCTTGACCTGATATATTATTATAGATGTAGGATCTCAATTTGAGCACTCTGTTGATGCTGAGAATTTTCCTGCCAGCACTAACACACGGTTATATTAACAGTATAGACACTTTTCACGTAGCTTCATTTTGACAAGCTAATAGCCTAACCACCGAAATCCTGTTGCTTCCAAAATGAATTTGCTTCAACAATACAGGTCAAATTAAGATCCTACATCTGTACACTCTGTGTTCAAATCAAATCTATGTTAACTCACACAATGCTATTACAACTCACACAATGCTATTACAACTCTGACAATGCTCTTACAACTCACACAATGCTATTACAACTCTGACAATGCTATTACAACACACACAATGCTATTACAACTCACACAATGCTATTACAACTCACACAATGCTATTATAACTTACACAATGCTATTACAACTCACACAATGCTATTACAACTCTGACAATGCTATTACAACACACACAATGCTATTACAACTCACACAATGCTATTACAACTCACACAATGCTATTACAACTCTGACAATGCTATTACAACACACACAATGCTATTACAACTCAAACAATGCTATTACACCACCCGAAAATACTATTACAACACACACATTGCTATTACAACTCTGAAAATGCTATTACAACACACACAATGCTATTATAACTCTGACAATGCTATTACAACTCTGACAATGCTATTACAACTCTGACAATGCTATTACAACTCAGACAATGCTATTACAACTCTGACAATGCTATTACAACTCAGACAATGCTATTACAACACACACAATGTGCTTCTACACCTGCATTGCTTGCTGTTTGGGGTTTTAGGCTGGGTTTCTGTACAGCACTTTGATATATCAGCTGATGTACGAAGGGCTATATAAATAGATTTGATTTTATTTGATTTGACAATGCTATTACAACTCAGACAATGCTATTACAACTCACACAATGCTATTACAACTCACACAATGCTATTACAACTCAGACAATGCTATTACAACTCACACAATGCTATTACAACTCTGACAATGCTATTACAACTCACACAATGCTATTACAACACACACAATGCTATTACAACTCACACAATGCTATTACAACTCAGACAATGCTATTACAACTCACACAATGCTATTACAACTCTGACAATGCTATTACAACTCAGACAATGCTATTACAACTCACACAATGCTATTACAACTCAGACAATGCTATTACAACTCACACAATGCTATTACAACTCTGACAATGCTATTACAACTCACACAATGCTATTACAACACACACAATGCTATTACAACTCACACAATGCTATTACAACTCAGACAATGCTATTACAACTCACACAATGCTATTACAACACACACAATGCTATTACAACTCTGACAATGCTATTACAACTCAGACAATGCTATTACAACTCACACAATGCTATTACAACTCAGACAATGCTATTACAACTCACACAATGCTATTACAACACACACAATGCTATTAAAACTCTGACAATGCTATTACAACTCAGACAATGCTATTACAACTCACACAATGCTATTACAACTCTGACAATGCTATTACAACTCACACAATGCTATTACAACACACACAATGCTATTACAACTCACACAATGCTATTACAACTCAGACAATGCTATTACAACTCACACAATGCTATTACAACACACACAATGCTATTACAACTCTGACAATGCTATTACAACTCTGACAATGCTATTACAACTCACACAATGCTATTACAACTCGGACAATGCTATTACAACACACACAATGGTATTACAACACACACAATGCTATTACAACTCTGACAATGCTATTACAACTCTGACAATGCTATTACAACTCACACAATGCTATTACAACACACACAATGCTATTTCAACTCTGGCAATGCTATTACAACTCACACAATGCTATTACAACTCACACAATGCTATTACAACACACACAATGCTATTACAACTCACACAATGCTATTACAACACACACAATGCTATTACAACTCACACAATGCTATTACAACTCACACAATGCTATTACAACACACACAATGCTATTACAACTCACACAATGCTATTACAACACACACAATGCTATTACAACTCACACAATGCTATTACAACACACACAATGCTATTACAACTCACAAAATACTATTATAACGCTGTGGAACCTCAAAGGGATGTCCTTTCTTACTAAACTTCAAGTATATTTTCCCATTTCGCGAGTTATAGATGTACAAGATATGTTTACCAACTGTTTTTAAAAATTATTATTTATCCATTTAAAAACATGGAAAATTACTACTGTTTAGAGAAGATACTGGACAATATCCCATGAGGATTACCACCTTGTACCTTTGGTCAATGAAATGTTCTGCTGTTGCACAACACAGGAATACCATAATGTTAATATGATTTAGACCTTAGTGCAAATTACCATTTTATTACTCAAATGTATTATTTTGGTAGATGCTTTATTCAAGGTGATATTGAGATCTGCACATTATAGTATGACAATATGCTGAATGTGATTATATCCTAATTATTCAACTTGCCATTTATCACAAGGGTTAAAAAAATAGAAATAGAATGAAATGTGAGTCCTCCTCCCTTCTCGAAGAAAACAAAAGCCCAGGCTCTCCTTTGCATATTCCTGACACCTCCAGACTAAAACATGAGACGTTATATAAATACCAGCTTTCTTACTTCACCTGATGACCTCCTGTAGATGTTATTTATGACCCAAAGCACATCTTTTAATTCCAGATATGTATTTCTAGTGATATCTGAGTCACCGCTCTAATGCAAGCCACAAGTCTGCACCCATTTTTCAACCAGACAATGAATATTCAAAAGATGTGCTTTAGAAAGGTGGGCTGTAAAAAAAGAAAAGGGGAGAGTTAACGTGAATTAATATTCATAGGAGTAAAAATTAAAGCGAGACCCGGGCTAATTTCAAAGGACAATTAATCATAAAACCGGGGAGTTTACAGATTTTTTTTTTTTAAACGGCCAGAGTAAAATAATTAATATAATCCCATACCCATCAAAAACACTGTCTCATCACCAATCCCAGCAGAAAGAGCCATTAGAGCAAACAGCAGAGGAGAGGTAATTGTGTGCCAGGAGGAAGGAAGATTACTTCCTCTAACTAACACCTGAGTGTACTGAGGGAGGAGAGAAACCAGGCACCCCATTCCTCCACTATTCTAGAGCACCCCATTCCTCCACTATTCTAGAACACCCCATTCCTCCACTATTCTAGAGCACCCCATTCCTCCACTATTCTAGAACACCCCATTCCTCCACTATTCTAGAGCACCCCATTCCTCCACTATTCTAGAACACCCCATTCCTCCACTATTCTAGAGCACCCCATTCCTCCACTATTCTAGAGCACCCCATTCCTCCACTATTCTAGAGCACCCCATTCCTCCACTATTCTAGAACACCCCATTCCTCCACTATTCTAGAGCACCCCATTCCTCCACTATTCTAGAACACCCAATTCTTCCACAATATCTAGAACACTCCATTCCTCTACTACTCTGGAACACACCATTCCTCTACTATTCTAGAACACCCAATTCTTCCACAATATCTAGAACACCCAATTCTTCCACAATATCTAGAACACCCAATTCTTCCACAATATCTAGAGCACCCCATTCCTCCACTATTCTAGAACACACCATTCCTCCAATATTCTAGAACACAGAATTCTTCCACATTATCTAGAACACCCCATTCCTCCACTGGCATTTCATGGACACCTATGATCATAGAGAGGAGTTAATCTCACTGGACGTGTTTCCATTACTGCTCATACGTTTCAAAAATGATCTTCTATACATAGAGATTTATTTACTGAGAATCTACACTCTACAGTATATTTACTGAATGTCTACGCTCTATAACATCAAAACGCCAAAACAGTTTAAACAATTAATATGCCATTTAGCAGACGCTTTTATCCAAAGCGACTTACAGTCATGTGTGCATACATTCTACGTATGGGTGGTCCCGGGAATCGAACCCACTACCCTGGCGTTGATCAAGCGCCATGCTCTACCAACTGAGCTACAGAAGGACTACGGTGTTGTGATATAGACCCACTTCAAAAACGTGAGTAATGTTTGAACCTTCCTTTGGGTTTTAGTCCACTGATCAAAGAGAGACAGAAAGTCTCCACAGATAGATCGTCTCCATAGAGAGACATACAATCCACAGAGAGACAGACAGAAAACTCTTTTTTTTAAAGAGACAATGGTGTTTACTGTCCAATTCAGAGCCTGAAGGTGTTAGTGAATAGCACAGAAGGTAGTTAGGCTTTATAGGCCCTGCTGTATTAGCTCTTGAAAAGACCTCTGTTCAAATCTGGTCTCTGTGTTACAGCACCAATCTGCACCAACTTGTTTACGGTCAATCCTGAGGTGCCTCCCTTTGTGAGCATCACGTGATGGTTCAGTCATAGAGGTTCACTTCTTCATTGTGGATGCTTTCACCGTGGGGCTATTCGGGGTCAAACAACACACCCACATGGGGATGCTTTCACCGTGGGGCTATTCAGGATCAAACAACACACCCACATGGGGATGCTTTCACCGTGGGACTATTCAGGGTCACACAACACACCCACATGGGGATGCTTTCACCGTGGGACTATTCAGGGTCAAACAACACACCCACATGGGAATGCTTTCACCGTGGGGCTATTCAGGGTCAAACAACACACCCACATGGGGATGCTTTCACCGTGGGGCTATTCAGGGTCAAACAACACACCCAGATGGGGATGCTTTCACCGTGGGGCTATTCAGGGTCAACAAACACACTTACATGGGGATGCTTTCCCTTTGATATCCATGGTTAAACAACACACTCACATGGGGATACTTTCACTGGGGGGCTATTCAGGGTCAACAAACACACTTACATGGGAATGCTTTCACTGGGGCGCTATTCAGGGTCAACAAACACACTTACATGGGGATGCTTTCACTGGGGGGCTATTCAGGGTCAACAAACACACTTACATGGGGATGCTTTCACTGTGGGGCTATTCAGGGTCACACAACACACTTACATGGGGATGCTTTCACTGGGGGGCTATTCAGGGTCACACAACACACTTACATGGGGATGCTTTCACTGGGGGGCTATTCAGGGTTAAACAACACACTTACATGGGGATGCTTTCCCTTTGATGTCCAAGCTGTGCTGGGTGATTTTCTCTCTGTTGTAAATCAGCATCAGTTTGCTTGACGCTGTCGTTGTGATTGAAATAATGAATTACCCTCACATCTCTAATCAGAGAAGCTAGGAGATGTTAGACACGCTGACATGGAAAATGTAGCTGGTCTTTTATTACTTCCTCCAGGGAAATTAATGGTAATTAAGTATGGGACATTGATGCCGAGACAGGAGTGAAAGGTCACTGTTAAAAAACTGAAAGTGTAAGGAAGGCCTGGGCAATTATTTTCCATGGAGAGCCACATTAGAATATATTTTTGCCATCGTGGGCCAGAATCATATTACAGGATTATACATCATGTGTATGACTGTGTTGACAGATATATCTACTGTAAATTACGTCCAGATATGCTACTTATTTTACTACTTTAACATGCACAGAAATAAACCACATCCATGTTGTCCTTTTGGTAGGTATTTTCATGATTAAACATGCAATGAACTACACAGAGGGAAAAGTACACTGTGCATTCAACACTACCGACAGAACTCTTGTTAACGGGTTGCACAAAAACACAAGAAAAAGAGAGAGAGCTCAACATTACATTTCAACTACTCAATCAGTGTGAGGAGTGACGTTTCTGATGGGCATTGACTAGAGCAGTGAATTCCGGTATAGTTTCTGATGTCGCTATGCGCAGGATTGCTGAGAGGTGAGAGTCAATAAGATATGATTTGTGCCTTGACTTGTTATATTTCATCACTGAAAATGTCTGTTCACATACATAGGTTGACCCAGACAGTACAAACATCATCTGAGCATGACTCCTAATCTTTGGAAAGTTTTTTTCATCGAGAGACGCATAGAACCTCGTCAGTGACATTGTTTTGAATAGTTCTCCAATCGCTGCATCAGACTGAAGATCGATAAGCTCAAGTTGCAGGTCAGTGGGAGCGTTATCCACATTGAAGGTGTCACGACTTCTGCCGAAGTCGTTGCCTCTCCTTGTTCGGGTGGTGCTCGGCGTTCGACGTCACCGGTCTTCTAGCCATCATTGATCCTTTTTTCATTTTCCATTGGTTTTGTCTTGTCTTCCCACACACCTGTTTTCAATCCCATTCATTACCTGTTGTGTATTTAACCCTCTGTTTCCCCTCATGTCTTTGTCAGAGATTGTTTATTGTCAGTGTAGTGTTGTTTGTTATATAGGTGCACGTCGGGTCTTCGTACCCATATTTTGTTTATGTTCTTTTCCTGTTTAATGTTATGGAGCATGTTACTAGGACATTATTAAAAGACTCCATTTTACACTCCGTTTGACTCTCCTGCGCCTGACTTCCCTGCCACCTATACACATATGCCTGACAGAATCTCTGACCAATATATATGAAGTCAGCAGGAGAAGACACTCTACCCATGGACCTGGAGGAACGCGTTCAGGAACAAGCGAGGGAGCTTGAGTGTATCAGCTCCTTCATGGATCACATTGCCATGAAAATGGATCGCTGGGAGAGACAGGGAGTTTCTCCAGCGCCACCACCACCACAACCGGAATCTCCCGTGAACATTTTTTCCTCTCCGGAATCGAAGATCCATTTATCCCTACCCACGGGATACAACGGAGATACTGCCGGCTGCCAGGGTTTCTCCCTCCTCAAGCTAAACTTATATGTAGCCACGGCCTCCCCAGTACCATCTGGCCGTGAGAAGAGTTACGCCCCTCGTCTCATGCCTCACCGGGAAAGCCCTGGAATGGGCCAGTGCTGTGTGTAGTGGGGAGGATGCGGCGCTGGACCATTTTGAGGAGTTCACCCGCCAATTCCGGATAGTATTCGATCATCCACCTGAAGGCAAAGCAGCGAGCTCCTCTATCATCTGAGGCAGGAGACGAGGAGTGCACCGGATTTTGCTTTGGAGTTTAGGACCTTGGCTGCCGGATGGGAGTGACAGGGCCCTGATCGACCATTACCGTTGTAGTCTACGCGAGGACATCCGTCGGGAGCTGGCCTGTAGAGACACCACCCTCACCTTCGACCAGCTGGTGGACATGTCCATCAAGCTGGACAACATGTTGGCTACTCGTGGACGTCTAGATCGGGTCTGGTTGTTCCATCCTCCCGCACCTCTCTCCTGAACCTATGGAATTGAGAGGGATGGTGCGCAGGGAGACAGGAGGGGTTCCGCTGGAGCACCATTCATGGCCGCAGAGGGCACATTGCTGGTCGGTGCCGGGTTGGTTCCTCTGGGAATAGAGAGGGCAGGCAGGGCATTCTGGCATCACCCCAGGTCAGTAGGCACCATTCTCATCCAGAGCCCTCTGCTGCACTAATGTTTGTCTCTGTCTCTTTTCCTGATTTTCACTGCATTCCCAGTATAAGGCGCTAGTAGATTCAGGTGCGGATGGGAATTTCATTAATAAAAGTCTAGCTCATAGTTTAGGGATCCCTATTGTTCCTGTGGATATGCCTTTCCCTATTCATGCCTTAGATAGTCGACCATTAGGGTCAGGGTTTATCAGGGAGGTAACCGCACCTTTGTGTATGATAACGCAGGAGGGTCACAAGGAGAAGATTAGTCTTTTTCTTATTGATTCTCCTGCGTATTCTGTGGTGCTAGGCCTACCCTGGTTAGTTTGTCATAACCCCACTGTTTCTTGGCCACAGAGGGCTCTCACGGGGTGGTCACGAGAATGCTCAGGTAGGTGTTTAGGGGTTTCCGTTGGTGCTACTACGGTGGAAAGTCCAGACCAGGTCTCCACCGTGCGCATTCCCCCGAATATGCCGATTTGGCTCTCAGAAGGCGACTCAATTACCACCCCATCGACGGGGGATTGTGCGATAGATCTCCTGGTAGACGCTGCATATCCCAAGAGTCACGTGTATCCCCTGTCGCAGCGGAGACGGAGGTTATGGAGACATATGTCTCTGAATCCCTGCATCAGGAGTTCATTCAGCCATCCATTTCACCAGTCTCTTCGAGTTTCTTTTTGTGAAGAAAAAGGATGGCGGTTTACGCCCGTGCATTGATTATCGAGGTCTTAATAAAATCACAGTGAAATATAGTTACCCGCTACCTCTGATCAATACGGTTATTGAGTTAATGCACGGGCATGTTTTTTCACAAAATTGGATCTCAGGAGTGCGTACAATCTGGTGCGTATTAGGAAGGGTGATGAGTGGAAGACGGCATTTAGCACTACCTCAAGTCATTATGAGTACCGGGTCATGCCATATGGGTTGATGAATGCTCCATCAATTTTCCAATCATTTGTAGATGAGATCTTCAGGGACCTGCACGGGCAGGGTGTAGTGGTGTATATCGATGATATTCTGATATACTCTGCTACACGCGCCGAGCATGTGTCCCTGGTGCGCAGGGTGCTTGGTCGCCTGTTGGAGCATGATCTATATGTCAAGGCTGAGAAATGCTTGTTTTTCCAACAATCCATCTCCTTCCTAGGGCATCGGGATTTCCACTTCAGGAGTGGAGATGGAGAGCGACCGCATTACAGCCGTGCGTAATTGGCCGACTCCAACCACGGTAAAGGAGTTGCAGCGTTTTTTGGGGTTTTCCAATTACTACCGGAGGTTTATCCGGGGTTTTGGTCAGTGGTCGGCTGAGGCGAACAGGGCTTTTGAGCACCTGAAGACTCTGTTTACCTCGGTGCCTGTGCTGGCTCATCCGGATCCCTCTTTGCCATTCATAGTGGAGGTGGACACATCCGAAGCTGGGATAGGAGCAGTGCTCTCTCAGCATTCGGGTACACCACTGAAGCTTCGCCCCTGTGCTTTCTTTTAGGGAAGAAGCTCAGCCCAACGGAGCGAAACTATGATGTGGGAAACCGAGAGCTGTTAGCTGTCGTAGAAGCCTTGAAGGTGTGGAGGCATTGGCTTGAGGGGGCTAAACACCCTTTTCTCATCTGGACTGACCACCGCAATCTGGAGTACATCCGGCAGGCGAAGAGATTGAATCCTCGCCAGGCAACGTGGGCCATGTTTTTCACTCGTTTTGTGTTTACTCTTTCTTACAGACCAGGCTCCCAGAACGTTAAGGCAGACGCATTGTCTCGGCTGTATGACACAGAGGAGCGGTCCATGGATCCCACTCCCATACTCCCAGCTTCGTGTCTGGTGGCGCCGGTAGTGTGGGAGCTGGACGCGGACATTGAGCGGGCGTCACGTGCAGAGCCTTCTCCCCCTGAGTGTCCAGCTGGTCGTCTGTACGTTCCGTCTGCTGTCCGCGACCGATTGATATATTGGGCTCACACGTCACCCTCCTCTGGTCATCCTGGGATAGGTCGGACGATGCGCTGTCTTGAAGGAAGGTACTGGTGGCCCACTTTAGCTAAGGATGTGAGGATTTATGTTGCTTTCTGTTCGGTGTGCGCCCAGTGCAAGGCTCCTAGACACCTGCCCAGAGGTAAGCTACAACCTCTACCCGTTCCTCAACGGCCATGGTCGCACCTGTCGGTGGATTTTTTGACTGATCTTCCACCTTCACAGGGTTACACCACGATCCTGGTCGTTGTGGATCGGTTTTCTAAGTCCTGTCGTCTCCTCCCTTTGCCCGGTCTCCCTACGGCCTTACAAACTGCAGAGGCCCTGTTTACACACGTTTTCCGGCACTATGGGGTGCCTGAGGATATAGTGTCTGATCGGGGTCCCCAGGGGGACTGATAGGGGGGGGGTACTGTCACGACTCCTGCCGAAGTCGTTGCCTCTCCTTGTTCGGCCGGTGCTCGGCGTTCGACGTCACCAGTCTTCTAGCCATCATTGATCCTTTTTTCATTTTCCATTGGTTTTGTCTTGTCTTCCCACACACCTGTTTTCAATCCCATTCATTACCTGTTGTGTATTTAACCCTCTGTTTCCCCTCATGTCTTTGTCAGAGATTGTTTATTGTCAGTGTAGTGTTGTTTGTTATATAGGTGCACGTCGGGTCTTCGTACCCATATTTTGTTTATGTTCTTTTCCTGTTTAATGTTATGGAGCATGTTACTAGGACATTATTAAAAGACTCCATTTTACACTCCGTTTGACTCTCCTGCGCCTGACTTCCCTGCCACCTATACACATATGCCTGACAGAAGGTGAAAGGAGAGGAAACCAAACAGCATGTCATTTTCCAACACTTTGAAATCCTCGAAACAACAAGAAAACTCACCGCAGGTCATCTGATAGGGAACGGACTAGTAGTGTCAGAAGGTCATCTGATAGGGAACAGACTAGTAGTGTCAGAAGGTCATCTGATAGGGTACAGACTAGTAGTGTCAGAAGGTCATCTGATAGGGAACAGACTAGTAGTGTCAGAAGGTCATCTGATAGGGGACAGACTAGTAGTGTCAGAAAGTCATCTGATAGGGGACAGACTAGTAGTGTCAGAAGGTCATCTGATAGGGAACAGACTAGTAGTGTCAGAAGGTCATCTGATAGGGAACAGACTAGTAGTGTCAGAAGGTCATCTGATAGGGAACAGACTAGTACTGTCAGAAGGTCATCTGATAGGGAACAGACTAGTAGTGTCAGAAGGTCATCTGATAGGGAACAGACTAGTAGTGTCAGAAGGTCATCTGATAGGGAACAGACTAGTAGTGTCAGAAGGTCATCTGATAGGGAACAGACTAGTAGTGTCAGAAGGTCATCTGATAGGGAACAGACTAGTAGTGTCAGAAGGTCATCTGATAGGGAACAGACTAGTAGTGTCAGAAGGTCATCTGATAGGGAACAGACTAGTAGTGTCAGAAGGTCATCTGATAGGGAACAGACTAGTAGTGTCAGAAGGTCATCTGATAGGGAACAGACTAGTAGTGTCAGAAGGTCATCTGATAGGGAACAGACTAGTAGTGTCAGAAGGTCATCTGATAGGGAACAGACTAGTAGTGTCAGAAGGTCATCTGATAGGGAACAGACTAGTAGTGTCAGAAGGTCATCTGATAGGGAACAGACTAGTAGTGTCAGAAGGTCATCTGATAGGGAACAGACTAGTAGTGTCAGAAGGTCATCTGATAGGGAACAGACTAGTAGTGTCAGAAGGTCATCTGATAGGGAACAGACTAGTACTGTCAGAAGGTCATCTGATAGGGAACAGACTAGTAGTGTCAGAAGGTCATCTGATAGGGGACAGACTAGTAGTGTCAGAAGGTCATCTGATAGGGAACAGACTAGTAGTGTCAGAAGGTCATCTGATAGGGGACAGACTAGTAGTGTCAGAAGGTCATCTGATAGGGAACAGACTAGTAGTGTCAGAAGGTCATCTGATAGGGTACAGACTAGTAGTGTCATCTGATAGGGAACAGACTAGTAGTGTCATCTGATAGGGAACAGACTAGTAGTGTCAGAAGGTCATCTGATAGTGAACAGACTAGTAGTGTCATCTGATAGGGAACAGACTAGTAGTGTCAGAAGGTCATCTGATAGGGAACAGACTAGTAGTGTCATCTGATAGGGAACAGACTAGTAGTGTCAGAAGGTCATCTGATAGGGGACAGACTAGTAGTGTCAGAAGGTCATCTGATAGGGAACAGACTAGTAGTGTCAGAAGGTCATCTGATAGGGAACAGACTAGTAGTGTCAGAAGGTCATCTGATAGGGAACAGACTAGTAGTGTCAGAAGGTCATCTGATAGGGAACAGACTAGTAGTGTCAGAAGGTCATCTGATAGGGGACAGACTAGTAGTGTCAGAAGGTCATCTGATAGGGGACAGACTAGTAGTGTCAGAAGGTCATCTGATAGGGAACAGACTAGTAGTGTCAGAAGGTCATCTGATAGGGAACAGACTAGTAGTGTCAGAAGGTCATCTGATAGGGAACAGACTAGTAGTGTCAGAAGGTCATCTGATAGGGAACAGACTAGTAGTGTCAGAAGGTCATCTGATAGGGAACAGACTAGTAGTGTCAGAAGGTCATCTGATAGGGAACAGACTAGTAGTGTCAGAAGGTCATCTGATAGGGAACAGACTAGTAGTGTCAGAAGGTCATCTGATAGGGAACAGACTAGTAGTGTCAGAAGGTCATCTGATAGGGAACAGACTAGTAGTGTCAGAAGGTCATCTGATAGGGAACAGACTAGTAGTGTCAGAAGGTCATCTGATAGGGAACAGACTAGTAGTGTCAGAAGGTCATCTGATAGGGAACAGACTAGTAGTGTCAGAAGGTCATCTGATAGGGAACAGACTAGTAGTGTCAGAAGGTCATCTGATAGGGAACAGACTAGTAGTGTCAGAAGGTCATCTGATAGGGAACAGACTAGTAGTGTCATCTGATAGGGTACAGACTAGTAGTGTCAGAAGGTCATCTGATAGGGAACAGACTAGTAGTGTCATCTGATAGGGGACAGACTAGTAGTGTCAGAAGGTCATCTGATAGGGAACAGACTAGTAGTGTCAGAAGGTCATCTGATAGGAACAGACTAGTAGTGTCATCTGATAGGGTACAGACTAGTAGTGTCAGAAGGTCATCTGATAGGGAACAGACTAGTAGTGTCAGAAGGTCATCTGATAGGGAACAGACTAGTAGTGTCAGAAGGTCATCTGATAGGGGACAGACTAGTAGTGTCAGAAGGTCATCTGATAGGGAACAGACTAGTAGTGTCAGAAGGTCATCTGATAGGGAACAGACTAGTAGTGTCAGAAGGTCATCTGATAGGGAACGGACTAGTAGTGTCAGAAGGTGGGTCAGAGTGTTGGCTTCTACTTGGCGGGTCAGGAGGAGTAATGCGTTGACGGCTTTGACAAGGCTGAGCTTCTGATGTGCAAAAAGGCTTTTCCCTTGTAGTTTGGAATTCAGTTCATTCATGGGGCCATGATGTCCACAGTGAAGGCAAAATCAGCCAGCCAACCAGTCTTTAATTCGCAGTTGAGGGAAATCCACCTGTTTTCCTTTCATTTGCAAAAACTCAGCAACCTCTGACTTCAGGTCTCACACCCTTTTAAACACCTTCCCCAAACTCAACTATCTCACGTTTGCGTGGTAGGGGAGATCTGCACGACCTGACTCTGCCTCTTCCAACAGTGAGACAAACTGCCTGTGGTTTAAAGTTTTTGCTCGTATGAAGTTTACCACTTTAGTGACTGTAACCACAACATGGCTCA
Organism: Oncorhynchus keta; assembly: GCF_023373465.1. Classification (NCBI taxonomy): domain Eukaryota; kingdom Metazoa; phylum Chordata; class Actinopteri; order Salmoniformes; family Salmonidae; genus Oncorhynchus; species Oncorhynchus keta. The sequence goes on along the minus strand of NC_068427.1, from coordinate 46,594,475 downwards.
TTTTCAGAACAAATTTACAGAGCACCTCCTGATGAATAATACGATACAGGAAAATACTTTTCTGATCTGGGTTCAGCTACTTTATCTTGTGTTCTTTTCAAAAGGCCATCGTTTTCTCCTGTCAAGTCTGGGCACCCATCAGTGGTCCCACTGGATAACTTTTCAAAACTCAGTCCCAGCTTTACCACACACTTATTAACCTCCTCCAATAAATCTGTTCCCTGTGGTTGTGCTCTTCATTGACTGCACTGAAGCTTCTCTGTCATTTCAAAGTCTGGGGTTGTGCCTCGTCAGAACATCAACAACTGTGCCATGTCACGTGTATCACTGTTCTCATCCAGGGCCAAGGAGAAATAGGTGAAATCCTTTACCTTGTCTTTCAACTGTTGTTCCATATTCTCTGTGATGTCCTCAATATGCTGTGTCACCTGTTCGTCTTGACATGGAAACATTTTCAAACAGATCTTTCTTGTCGGGGCAAAGTGTTGCTGCAGAGTCAATAAAACATTCATTAATGAATTGGCCCTCAGTGAATGGCTTGCTATGTTCAGCAATTTTGTGGGACAGTACACAATTCCGTCATTTGCTGAATGCAGTTTTATGAAAAGTCCTTGCTACTTGCCCTCTGCTCAGAAGACTTATTCCTATATTTCTCTGCATGCTTCGTCTGGAAGTGTTAGGACAAGTTGTAGTCTTTCAAGACAGCGATGCTCTCTGCGCTCTCTATTCGCACACTAAGCACACAGCTTTCCATGATGCCACAATAAATAAATATTTCGATGTCCAATCTTGCTGGAACATTGTCTACTTTCCTTTTCATAGAAATATTTGAAAAACTAAATTTTGCACAATTTCTAGCTACACTACATTAGAATGCCATTATTACAGTCTTATTGTTCCTGTAATGGCGGTGTAATAAGTATTGTAATTACTCATTATTACACTGTTACTTGAGGTTTAGGGTAAGGGTTGTGTACTGTACATCAATTGTCTCCTACTTAAAACTAACTACAGACTAATGTATAGATGCAGTTCAATGTTGAGGAGGATACATGTGAGGCTATGAATGGAAGTGGATTAGCTGACAACATCCTTTTGTTATTAACTTTCCATTATGTCTGCTGTCTTTATGTTCATTCCCTCTCTCCCGTTCCATAGTTACCCATCCTCAGCCTGTTGTCTTTGTTTGTGAACCAAACAATCCGGTCAACCTTCATCTAATACATAATAATAATACATGCCATTTAGCAGACGCTTTTATCCAAAGCAACTTACATTCATGTGTGCATACATTCTACGTATGGGTGGTCCCGGGGATCGAACCCACTACCCTGGCGTTACAAGCGCCATGCTCTACCAACTGAGCTACAGAAGGACCACATCTCATCTTATTCAAACCACTTTCCCATAAAGGGATGAAATCAAACGAATGTCTCCACCCCTCTGCGTCTACCGAATGACTGCTGAATAAAATCACAGAGGCCAAATGGCTCTGACATGATCGACACAGTGACGCCGTACAACACTGCGCTCCACCCTGCAATACATCAGTGCCAGGAAACATTGGACCTGGAGACACGCTGATTGAATCAGGGGCCAGGGAGACTCTGGGGAGAGGTCATCCATACCGGGCCAGCAGCAGGCAACCCTCCCCCTCTCTCTCTCTCTCTCTCGCTAAACTATTGTCTCCCAAAGCACAAGACTGGAGCTGCAGCTCAAACCACCACTAGACCAGACCCCACAAACTGAATCATATCCGTCTTCGAGGGAATTTAAAAGGTAAAAGCAAAACGTATCACTGAAATTGAGGTGTTTCAGAAATCAGTCCTGTGCATAAATCATTATTAGTTAAAAATAAAATTATTATTTACAATGACAGCCCTACTGGGGAACAGTGGGTTAACTGCCGTGTTCAGGGGTAGAACGACAGATTTATACCTTGTCAGCTCCGGGATTTGATCCAACAACCTTTCGGTTACTAGTCCAACGCTCTAACCACTAGGCTACCTGCCTCCTCCCTCTAACAACTAGGCTACCTGCTGGTTACTGGCCCAACGCTCTAACCACTAGGCTACCTGCTGTTTTAGCGAGGCAAATTAAATGCCTTTTATTGACGTTCAAGTCCTTGGCAATGTTCATACCAGGTCTTTGAAGCCACATCAGAGTAGTAAAATCCTGACTGCTCATTCCCCTGGCTCTGTATGACTAGATAGCAACTCATATAGAAATCAGATGATATAGAAATCATTTTAATGGGACATTTTGTGGGCATAAACAATATCATAAAATCACAAGTTATGATAACCATAATTCTTTGTTATTCAACATCTTTATGGTTTCCTGAAGTCTTTGATGGCTGTGAAATGCACCTTATAAAACCTGATGATTCTAGCCCCAGGATAAATGACCAATACCTTTGATTCATTACGGTATAATAGCCTTGAAGAGAGTAGAAAACAGATTTGTCAGATTATGTTACTGGGTTTGCCATTTTTAATAATGGAAATTACAATGATATCCGATAATATTTTATCATTCTAAAGTTGAGGAAGACATTACAATGAAGCTGTTGTGAAAGTAATGAAGCTGACACTTCGGCTTTATCGTTGAAAACAATAGTTCAACAATAATAGAATAATCTACTATTTCATGTTTCATGCTTATGGTTTTTTTTTGCTCCGTGAAAACACAATTCATGCCAATGTAGGCAAATTATTTGCATCATATTATCTTTCCGGGGAGGTTAAAACGACATGTTTGTAAAGGTCATTCAAAATTACTTTTTTGGGGGGGACATTGTTTGTATATTGTTTGTGAGGTAAGGAGGGGAGAATGTCCCCACACGAGGTTATTTTGTTATCAGTGTCACCGGTCTAAACACTGAAAGGCGTGTCCTACACGACTTTCACCCACCTTGTCTGAGGACAAAGAAAAATCGACAAGAAAATGAGTTCTAAAGTGCAGGGGTATTAGTGGCCATTTTGTGAATCTATTGTGTAGAGATATTGTTTTTCTACAGATGAACAAGGTTTCCATCAGTTGTGGGTGGAACATGGTTTAATTGTGTTTTCTTGTGTGGACATGGGTGCTACTCAGTATGGGTTCACCTGCCTCAGCAATACTAAATGCAAAGACTGCAGCCACCCCAGTCATAGACTCTTCTCTCTGCTACCTCGCGACAAGCGGAAGCAAGTCCAAAAGGCTTCTGAACAGCTTCTACCTTCAAGCCACAATCAAATGGCTATCTGAACTAGTTGCATTACTATTTATTTTTAATTCAGTTTATTTTAGTAAATACTTTCTTAACACTCATTTTTCTTATAACTGCATTGATGGATAAGGGCTTTGTTAGTAATCATTTCACTGTTGTATTCGCCGTATGTGACACATACAATTCGATTTGATTCAATTTGATCTCCATCTTTGATAAATTATTGTTGAGAGCCAATGGAAGATGGGATGAATGAGTTATATGCATCCATAGAATACATGAAGAATTTAAGAATTGTCCAGCTACTTCAAGAAATGTAGGTCAATGTAAATAGTCAGGGTGGCCATTTGATTAATTGTTCAGCAGTCTTATGGCTCGGGGGTAGAAGCTGTTAAGGAGCCTTTTGGACCTAGACATGGCGCTCCGTTACCAGGTGCCGTGCAGTAGCAGAGAGAACAGTCTATGACTAGGGTGACTGGAATCTTTAACAACATACATCCCTGGACTTGTATACTATAAACAGAGCATGATTCCACCTATACAACAGTATATGACATAAAAAATAAAGGTCTTTGGCCACGCACACCAGCGGTAGGTTTGGCGTCGAAAGAAGGATGCATGCAGGAGATAACCCCATACCCACTGTAAAATATGGTTATGGGTCTTTGATGTTGTGGGGCTATTTTTCTTCCACTCGTTCTGGGGCCAATGTTAAGGTCAACGGAATTATGAAATTTACCAAGTACCTGCACATTTTATCCAAAAACCTGGTTGCCTCTGCCAGGAGGCTGAAACTTGACCCCAAGTGGATCTTCCACCAAGACAATAACTCCAAACACACATCAAAACCCGCAAAGAAATGGTTTCTTTGACCACAAAATCAACATTTTACAATGGCCATCTAAGTCTAATTGTAAACTTGTGGTTTGAATTGAAGAAGGCAGTTCATAAGCGCAGACAGGATATCAAGGATCTGGACATATTCTGTATGTTTTCTCCAATGTATTCTCCAATCTCATAAAGCGTTTCAGAAAAAGGCTCAGCGCTGTTAACAGGGGAAGGGTACCAGACTATGGAAAACAGGGGGGCCAATGGTTTTAACCCTTGTCTTTTTTAGAGAAAAAAAATGTTACTTGTTCACAAAATCTCTTTCTCTGATCGATTGTATTAGTATAAAATAATATAATTTCCTAATTTTCTGGAACATAAAATACAGTGGCTTGCGAAAGTATTCACCCCCCTTGGCATTTTTCCTGTTTTGTTGCCTTTACAATCTGGGATTAAAATATATATTTTTTTTGAGGGGGGGGGGGTTGTATCATTTGATTTACACAACATGCCTACCACTTTGAGGATGCAAAAATATGTTTTATTGTGAAACAAACAAGAAATAAGACAAAAAAAAACTGAAAACTTGAGCGTGCATTCACCCCCCCCAGTCAATACTTTGTAGAGCCACCTTTTCCAGAACTTACAGCTGCAAGTCCCTTGGGGTATGTCTCTATAAGCTTGGCATATGTAGCCACAGGGATTTTTGCCCATTCTTCAAGGCAAAACTGCTCCAGCTCCTTCAAGTTGGAAGGGTTCTGCTGGTGTACAGCAATCTTTAAGTCATACCACAGATTCTCAATTGGATTGAGGTCTTGGCTTTGACTAGGCCCTTCCAAGACATTTAAATGTTTCCCCTTAAACCCCTCAAGTGTTGCTTTAGCAGTATGCTTGGGGTCATTGTCCTGCTGGAAAGTGAACCTCCATCCCAGTCTCAAATCTCTGGAAGACTGAAACAGGTTTCCCTCAATAATTTTCCTTGAATATAGCACCATCCATCATTCCTTCAAATCTGATCAGTTTCCCAGTCCCAGCTGATGAAAAACATCCCCAAAGCATAATGCTGCCACCACCATATTTCACTGTGGGGATGGTGTACTCGGGGTGAAGGAAGGTGTTAGGATTGCGCCAGACATAGCGTTTTGCTTGATGGTCAAAAAGCTCAATTTTAGTCTCATCTAACCAGTGTACCTTCTTCCATATGTTTGGGGAGTCTCTCACATGCCTTTTGGTGAATACCAAATGTGTTTGCTTATTTTTTTCTTTAAGAAATTGCTTTTTTCTGGCCACTCTTCCGTAAAGCCCAGCTCTGTGGAGTGTATGGTGGTCCTATGGACTGATACTCCAATCTCCGCTGGGGAGCTTTGCAGCTCCTTCAGGGTTATCTTTGGTCTCTTTGTTGCCTCTCTGATTAATGCCCTCCTTGCCTGGTCTGTGAATTTTGGTGGTTAGCCCTCTCTTGGCAGGTTTATTGTGGTGCCATATTCTTTCAATGTTTTAATAATGAATTGAATGGTGCTCCGTGGGATGTTCAGAGTTTCAAGATTTTTTTATAACCCAACCCTGATCTGTGCTTCTCCACAACTGTTTGTAGAGCTCCTTGGTCTTCATGGTGCCACTTGCTTGGTGGTGCCCTTTGCTTACTGGTGTTGTAGACTCTGGGGCCTTTCATAACAGGTGTATATATTTTGATATCATGTGACAGCTCATGTGACACTATGATTGCACACAGGTGGACTTTATTTAACTAATTATGTGACTTCTAAAGGTAATTGGTTGCACCAGATCTAATTTAGTGGTTTAATTGAGAAGGGGGTGAATAAATATGCATGCACCACTAATACGTTAATTAAAATGAAAATAAAAATTGTAACAAGTAATTTTTTAGATTTCACTTCACAATTACAGGAAATGGCCAAGGGGGATGAATACTTTTGCAAGGCACTGTATAGCTGAGTGTTTTGTATTATTATTTTATAGTCTTTTTTTGTTCATCTTTATCAAGGGTGCCAAGAATTTCAGTGGTTACATATATATCACTGAATAATAATAATAATAATATGCCATTTAGCAGACGCTTTTATCCAAAGCGACTTACAGTCATGTGTGCATACATTCTACGTATGGGTGGTCCCGGGAATCGAACCCACTACCCTGGCGTTATAAGCGCCATGCTCTACCAACTGAGCTACAGAAGGACCACAATGAAGCTCTGGCTTGTAGTGGTCGGTTGTACAATAGATAGTCCTATCAGTACAGTGACTCTAGCCTTTAAGATGTCATTTTAGTATAGTGTGATAGATGAACATTGCTCAGGGAGCTGGTAAATGTATGTTTTAATCATTTAAATGTAACACTATAAATCACACAGTTGCTTTATTTGTTTGAATTCTGAGTAATGTCGCAATCCAGTTAAATTAGTTGTAGATTTTCTGGTTTATTTTATTGGCCAACTGGACATTACAACCTACGAGCAATAATGTATGTATCTGAAAGTATGATAAGTCATTAAAACCATTTACTAATATGCTAATGTGTTACATTAAACTGTCTTGGCCCTCTGCAAGAACAATAAAGAACATTGATTTAAAAGTAAAATATTTCTTATAATTTCAGATATTAAACCTCCTAGTGACTGCATCAGTCTTGTCGAAGGTACCTGGGTCTTCTAACAGTGAACAAGGACAAATAACCAGAGAGCATCCCAGAACCTTCCCCCTCCCCAAAAGAGAGCCACACTCAGCTGCCCCCTCCCACCCACCCCATATCCCCTTTATAGCTCCACTGTTCCAAAGTAAACTCAGTTGCCATAGTAACACCCTCCCGGCTTGTCTGTAAGGTCACCAGCCGCCGAGCACAACCCTCAGAGAGCAGGCATAACTAATGTCCTGCAGGTTCAGGCTTGATGTAAATAGTCTCAGGTGACAGCCTACAGTACAAATTCTCAATTACGCTTACTTAAAGGAAATTATTTAACAGCCAGCACTCAACCTGCGTAACATCAGTGTTGCCTGGCAACACCTGCTGATTGCAAGGCCTAAAATTTGGTATTGATCAGAGGAGGCGGGCCGGCGCCAGCGAGGGACTAGAAGCCTTCCACCACTCCGATTTACAGAGGGGGTTTTGGGGGGGTTGAGGTAAAGGGGGGTCTGCACACAGCACCCAGCTCAGAGAGCTGAAAACCCCTCAGGAACCAATTTGCACACGGCTACAGTGTAATATCTGCACTAGTCAATAATGGCAATCTGATGCCCCTCCTGCCATCAATATGACCGTTCCTCCCTCTCCTTACAGCCCCTTGAAAGTTCTAGGCTAATCCATGGAGCACAATAGATTTCCAATGGTGCCGAGATATTTTGACTTTGGGAGCCTACTCTCCATGTAATTAAATCTCTGAGTAAGGGAGGCTGCAAATAAGGATAAAGGCCCAACCTTTAGAAGGTTTCAGGCAGTAGAACTATCAGGGAAAGAAGCACAAGGAAGATGCTACATTGTGTTTGTATTTCTAAACAGTAGAAGAATAAGCTATCAACATCTGTTTGTATTTCTAAACAGTAGAAGAAGAAGCTATCAACATCTGTTTGTATTTCTAAACAGTAGAAGAAGAAGCTATCAACATATGTTTGTATTTCTAAACAGTAGAAGAAGAAGCCATCAACCTCTCTGCTTTGTTAGCAGGGCTCTCTTTTAGAATCCTCTCGGTTAGCATATAGCTGTAGCACAGGTTTCCGATGTGTACCGTCTCTGCCATGCGGCTGGTTGTGAACCCTCTATAAAAGCTACTGCACTCAAGTCATGATGGAATCAATCACTTGTCCTTGCCAGACACCTTTACAACTCCCTCTCCTGGCAGCTCTCAGAAATGCAGTGTGTTGTGTGAGGTCACACCTCCTCACATCTGACCCAGAAGAGCCCGTTGTAGCCAAATCTCCCGTGCTCCATGGAACGCCCCACATAGAACTGTCTACTTTACATTAAGCAGACGTGGAGGTTGTCAGCCCCTTGTCTCATCACAGGACTGTCCTATAAAAGACATTGGCTATAATGTGTTCTATGTGTACAAAAGTAAAAAGTCTTTGAAGGCTACAGCCGCTGCTTCCTCGTTAATAGGAGCCAGCTACCACCAAGAGCAAATTCCAAGACCTAGATGTAATGGAAAAACCCTCCCAAGTCTTCCAAAGCTTTCATTTGGAAATCTTTCAGACAAACTGTACATTGCTCTTTGTCCCTGACTGGGACAATTCAGCCACACCATCCAGAGTGACGGGGAACCATTCATCCCACACCATCCAGAGTGATGGGGAACCATTCATCCCACACCATCCAGAGTGATCCAGAACCATTCATCCCACACCATCCAGAGTGATAGGGAACCATTCATCCCACACCATCCAGAGTGATAGGGAACCATTCATCCCACACCATCCAGAGTGATAGGGAACCATTCATCCCACACCATCCAGAGTGATAGGGAACCATTCATCCCACACCATCCAGAGTGATGGGGAACCATTCATCCCACACCATCCAGAGTGATAGGGAACCATTCATCCCACACCATCCAGAGTGATGGGGAACCATTCATCCCACACCATCCAGAGTGATGGGGAACCATTCATCCCACACCATCCATAGGGAACCATTCATCCCACACCATCCAGAGTGATGATCCAGAGTGATAGGGAACCATTCATCCCACACCATCCAGAGTGATGGGGAACCATTCATCCCATTCACCATCCAGAGTGATGGGGATCCAGAGTGGGAACCATTCATCCCACACCATCCAGAGTGATGAACCATTCATCCCACACCATCCAGAGTGGGAACCATTCATCCCACACCATCCAGAGAACCATTCATCCCACACCATCCAGAGTGATGGGGAACCATTCATCCCACACCATCCAGAGTGATAGGGAACCATTCATCCCACACCATCCAGAGTGATGGGGAACCATTCATCCCACACCATCCAGAGTGATGGGGAACCATTCATCCCACACCATCCAGAGTGATGGGGAACCATTCATCCCACACCATCCAGAGTGATGGGGAACCATTCATCCCACACCATCCAGAGTGATAGGGAACCATTCATCCCACACCATCCAGAGTGATAGGGAACCATTCATCCCACACCATCCAGAGTGATAGGGAACCATTCATCCCACACCATCCAGAGTGATGGGGAACCATTCATCCCACACCATCCAGAGTGATGGGGAACCATTCATCCCACACCATCCAGAGTGATCCAGAGTGATGGGGAACCATTCATCCCACACCATCCAGAGTGATGGGGAACCATTCATCCCACACCATCCAGAGTGATGGGGAACCATTCATCCCACACCATCCAGAGTGATGGGGAACCATTCATCCCACACCATCCAGGTGAACCATTCATCCCACACCATCCAGAGATGGGGAACCATTCATCCCACACCATGATAGGGAACCATTCATCCCACACCATCCAGAGTGATGGGGAACCATTCATCCCACACCATCCAGAGTGATAGGGAACCATTCATCCCACACCATCCAGAGTGATAGGGAACCATTCATCCCACACCATCCAGAGTGATAGGGAACCATTCATCCCACACCATCCAGAGTGATAGGGAACCATTCATCCCACACCATCCAGAGTGATGGGGAACCATTCATCCCACACCATCCAGAGTGATAGGGAACCATTCATCCCACACCATCCAGAGTGATAGGGAACCATTCATCCCACACCATCCAGAGTGATGGGGAACCATTCATCCCACACCATCCAGAGTGATAGGGAACCATTCATCCCACACCATCCAGAGTGATAGGGAACCATTCATCCCACACCATCCAGAGTGATAGGGAACCATTCATCCCACACCATCCAGAGTGATAGGGAACCATTCATCCCACACCATCCAGAGTGATAGGGAACCATTCATCCCACACCATCCAGAGTGATGGGGAACCATTCATCCCACACCATCCAGAGTGATAGGGAACCATTCATCCCACACCATCCAGAGTGATAGGGAACCATTCATCCCACACCATCCAGAGTGATGGGAACCATTCATCCCACACCATCCAGAGTGATGGGGAACCATTCATCCCACACCATCCAGAGTGATAGGGAACCATTCATCCCACACCATCCAGAGTGATGGGGAACCATTCATCCCACACCATCCAGAGTGATGAACCATTCATCCCACACCATCCAGGTGAACCATTCATCCCACACCATCCAGAGTGATAGGGAACCATTCATCCCACACCATCCAGAGTGATGGGGAACCATTCATCCCACACCATCCAGAGTGATAGGGAACCATTCATCCCACACCATCCAGAGTGATGGGGAACCATTCATCCCACACCATCCAGAGTGATGGGGAACCATTCATCCCACACCATCCAGAGTGATGGGGAACCATTCATCCCACACCATCCAGAGTGATGGGGAACCATTCATCCCACACCATCCAGAGTGATGGGGAACCATTCATCCCACACCATCCAGAGTGATAGGGAACCATTCATCCCACACCATGGACGACAGCATATTATGGCCTTCATTATTATAACACGATGTATGGTTTGTGTTTGTGCGTGCGCGTATGGGACATAATTAATTTGTGTGTCTTATTTTGTGTATTCGGCTGCGAGTGTTAGGCTGTATTAAGTAAGTATTAATTAGGCTGTAATTATTAATTAGGCTGTAAGTATTAATTAGGCTGTGAGTATTAATTAGGCTGTGAGTATTAGGCTGTTAGTATTAATTCGGCTGTGAATATTAATTAGGCTGTAAGTATTAATTAGGCTGTAAGTATTAATTAGGCTGTAAGTATTAGGCTGTAAGTATTAATTAGGCTGTGAGTATTAGGCTGTGAGTATTAATTAGGCTGTGAGTATTAATTAGGCTGTGAGTATTAATTAGGCTGTAAGTATTAATTAGGCTGTAAGTATTAATTAGGCTGTAAGTATTAGGCTGTAAGTATTAATTAGGCTGTGAGTATTAGGCTGTTAGTATTAATTAGGCTGTGGGTATTAATTAGGCTGTGAGTATTAATTAGGCTGTGAGTATTAATTAGGTTGTAAGTATTAATTAGGCTGTAAGTATTAATTAGGCTGTAAGTATTAATTAGGCTGTGAGTATTAGGCTGTAAGTATTAATTAGGCTGTGAGTATTAATTAGGATGTGAGTATTAGGCCGCAAGTATTAGGCTGTGAGTATTAGGCTGTAAGTATTCATTAGGCTGTGAGTATTAATTCGGCTGTGAGTATTAGGCTGTAAGTATTAGGCTGTGAGTATTAGGCTGTAAGTATTAATTAGGCTGTGAGTATTAGGCTGTAAGTATTAGGCTGTGAGTATTAGGCTGTAAGTATTAATTAGGCTGTGAGTATTAGGCTGTAAGTATTAATTAGGCTGTGAGTATTAGGCTGTAAGTATTAATTAGGCTGTGAGTATTAGGCTGTAAGTATTAATTAGGCTGTGAGTATTAGGCTGTAAGTATTAATTAGGCTGTGAGTATTAGGCTGTAAGTATTAATTAGGCTGTGAGTATTAGGCTGTAAGTATTAATTAGGCTGTGAGTATTAGGCTGTAAGTATTAATTAGGCTGTGAGTATTAGGCTGTAAGTATTAATTAGGCTGTGAGTATTAGGCTGTAAGTATTAATTAGGCCGTGAGTATTAGGCTGTAAGTATTAATTAGGCCGTGAGTATTAGGCTGTAAGTATTAATTAGGCTGTGAGTATTAGGCTGTAAGTATTAATTAGGCTGTGAGTATTAGGCTGTAAGTATTAATTAGGCTGTGAGTATTAGGCTGTAAGTATTAATTAGGCTGTGAGTATTAGGCTGTAAGTATTAATTAGGCTGTGAGTATTAGGCTGTAAGTATTAATTAGGCTGTGAGTATTAGGCTGTAAGTATTAATTAGGCTGTGAGTATTAGGCTGTAAGTATTAATTAGGCTGTGAGTATTAGGCTGTAAGTATTAATTAGGCTGTGAGTATTAGGCTGTAAGTATTAATTAGGCTGTGAGTATTAGGCTGTAAGTATTAATTAGGCTGTGAGTATTAGGCTGTAAGTATTAATTAGGCTGTGAGTATTAGGCTGCGACTATTCGACCATGAGTATTATTCATGCCTAAAGACACCTTGGTAGAAATGGAGTGGATGTTTTAGGTACATTTAAGATTTGGAACACATACAAAGGTGCATAAAAGGAGAGAGAAAAGATTAACCGAGCAGCTGCAAAGTTATTTCAACAATTATTTTATTCATTTAAATAGACAAGTTAGTTAAGAACAAATTCTTATTTACAATGACAGCGTACACCGGCAAAACCCGGATGACACTGGGCCAATTGTGTGCCGCCCCTATGGGACTCCCAATCACGGCCGGTTGTGATACAGCCTGGATTCAAACCAGGGTGTCTGTAGTGACGCCTCTAGCACTGAGATGCAGTGTCTTAGACCGCTGCGCCACTCAGGAGCCCATTGCTCCAATCATCTTAAAGTAAGTGGTTTATTTTATTTTGCTTTATGTGACTGTTCATGGGGATCTAGAGGGCCGTGTTTATGCCTCATTGGCCATTGTTGAAACATCAAGAATGGTAATAGGAGTGATCAAATAGCCACTACCTAACCAATAATCCCATTTTATATGGCATAAATGACATGTCCTTCTTAACCTCTGGTTTCACTGGCTGTGTTCAAACCTATTCTAGATGTTATAATTTTGCAAAACAGTGGTGCCGTCCTGTCCGGGCCCAGGTTACCAACTGCCGAGTTACAGTTTAGACCTACAAGGGCAGATCGTTAGCCCGTCGTCGGCACCAGTTATACCTTTGTAATAGGGACGATTTTAAAGAGGTGCCTTGAAATACGCTTCTGCACCTTTAATACGTTTCAGCAGAGTCCGGACACTGCGGATTGCTTTTCCCCAGGTGCTGGTCTGAGTTTAGCAATCATTTATCACATATCTAACACCTCTCCTGCTAAAGCAGACAAATGCATTCCTGCTCTGGAATCCCTTCCGTTATCAAAATCAGGCCAACAAATCTGCCTTTAATAGTTATCTATGGAGCCTCTCAAGTACAACGAGCACCCACATGTATTTAGTTGTTTTCTCCTGCCCAGGGTAAGTGGATCCATTAGTACAGACTACAAGTACAGCATCTCCACACATAGTATCAATGGTTTAAGTTGAGCTACAGCGGAGCTCAGTTTAGCTGGCATCTGTACTCTTAGTACTCTGTACTAAAGCAGGGCTCATTACAAAGGCTCCTCTGAATAACACAACCTTCCCACTAATGGCCCACAGATTGATTTTTAATTAGTAACACTTTTGGATGGTGGCCATTTTCAAATGGATCCTATATGAATAACTAATCACCCATTTCAGTTTTAAGGGTCCTCTCTAAGTAGATGGCCTTAAGGTTAAACATTGATTGGATTCTCACAGGACGAACTCTGCTCCTTGTTCAACCTGTAACACATTATCAGACATGTTATATGTAGGATCTATCCACAACCCTCCTACAATATGTAGGATCTACCCCCAACTCTCCGACAATATGTAGGATATATCCCCAACTCTCATACAATATGTAGGATCTACCCCCAACTCTCCTACAATATGTAGGATATATCCCCAACTCTCATACAATATGTAGGATCTACCCCCAACTCTCCTACAATATTTAGGATATATCCCCAACTCTCCTACAATATGTAGGATATATCCCCAACTCTCATACAATATGTAGGATCTACCCCCAACTCTCCTACAATATGTAGGATATATCCCCAACTCTCATACAATATGTAGGATCTACCCCCAACTCTCCTACAATATGTAGGATCTACCCCCAACTCTCCTACAATATGTAGGATATATCCCCAACTCTCATACAATATGTAGGATCTACCCCCAACTCTCCTACAATATGTAGGATATATCCCCAACTCTCCTACAATATGTAGGATATATCCCCAACTCTCATACAATATGTAGGATCTACCCCCAACTCTCCTACAATATGTAGGATCTATCCCCGACTCTCCTACAATATGTAGGATATATCCCCAACTCTCATACAATATGTAGGATCTACCCCCAACTCTCCTACAATATGTAGGATATATCCCCGACTCTCCTACAATATGTAGGATATATCCCCAACTCTCCTACAATATGTAGGATATATCCCCAACTCTCATACAATATGTAGGATCTACCCCCAACTCTCCTACAATATGTAGGATATATCCCCGACTCTCCTACAATATGTAGGATATATCCCCAACTCTCATACAATATGTAGGATCTACCCCCAACTCTCCTACAATATGTAGGATCTACCCCCAACTCTCCTACAATATGTAGGATCTACCCCCAACTCTCCGACAACATGTAGGATCTACCCCCAACTCTCCTACAATATGTAGGATCTACCCCCAACTCTCCTACAATATGTAGGATCTACCCCCAACTCTCCTACAATATGTAGGATCTACCCCCAACTCTCCTACAATATGTAGGATCTACCCCCAACTCTCCTACAATATGTAGGATCTACCCCCAACTCTCCTACAATATGTAAGATCTACCCCCAACTCTCCTACAATATGTAAGATCTACCCCCAACTCTCCTACAATATGTAGGATCTACCCCCAACTCTCCTACAATATGTAGGATCTACCCCCAACTCTCCTACAATATGTAAGATCTACCCCCAACTCTCCTACAATATGTAAGATCTACCCCCAACTCTCCTACAATATGTAGGATCTACCCCCAACTCTCCTATAATATGTAGGATCTACCCCCAACTCTCCTACAATATGTAGGATCTACCCCCAACTCTCCTATAATATGTAGGATCTACCCCCAACTCTCCTATAATATGTAGGATCTACCCCCAACTCTCCTACAACAAAAAATTTCACACACAGACATGGGGGGAACAGAGGGCTAAATACACGACAAGTAATGAGGGAAATATAAACCAGGTGTGTGGGGAAAAAATACAAAACAAATGGAAAATGAAAGGTGGATCGGCGATGGCTAGAAGACCGGTGACGTCGACCGCCAAACACTGCCCGAACAAGAAGAGGAACCGACTTCGGCGGAAGTCATGACAGTAAGATCTATCCCCAACTCTCCTATAATATGTAGGATCTATCCCCAACTCTCCTATAATATGTAGGATCTATCCCCAACTCTCCTATAATATGCAGGATCTATCCCCAACTCTCCTATAATATGTAGGATCTATCCCCAACTCTCCTATAATATGTAGGATCTATCCCCAACTCTGCTATCATATATAGGATCTATCCCCAACTCTCCTATAATATGTAGGATCTACCCCCAACACTCCTATAATATGTAGGATCTATCCCCAACTCTCTTACAATATGTAGGATCTACCCCCAACTCTCCTACAATATGTAGGGTCTACCCCCAACTCTCCTACAATATGTAGGATCTATCCCCAACACTCCTACAATATGTAGGATATATCCCCAACCCTCCTACAATATGTAGGATCTATCCCCAACCCTCCTACAATATGTAGGATCTATCCCCAACCCTCCTACAATATGTAGGATCTATCCCCAACTCTCCTATAATATGCAGGATCTATCCCCAACTCTCCTATAATATGTAGGATCTATCCCCAACTCTCCTATAATATGTAGGATCTATCCCCAACTCTGCTATCATATATAGGATCTATCCCCAACTCTCCTATAATATGTAGGATCTACCCCCAACACTCCTATAATATGTAGGATCTATCCCCAACTCTCTTACAATATGTAGGATCTACCCCCAACTCTCCTACAATATGTAGGGTCTACCCCCAACTCTCCTACAATATGTAGGATCTATCCCCAACACTCCTACAATATGTAGGATATATCCCCAACCCTCCTACAATATGTAGGATCTATCCCCAACCCTCCTACAATATGTAGGATCTATCCCCAACCCTCCTACAATATGTAGGATCTACCCCCAACTCTCCTACAATATGTAGGATCTATCCCCAACCCTCCTACAATATGTAGGATCTATCCCCAACCCTCCTACAATATGTAGGATCTATCCACAAACCTTCTTCAGTGACACCGATGTGTTTGTTGAAACACCATTGTACAATGAAAATTATTTGTCATTGTTATAGTCCTATAGTGTGGAGTAAGTGAGCACCACACATGACCATAATAACAATCTGGAAGTTTGGAGAGCTCCACATCTCAATGACTATAGAGAGAAGTTGTCAGGCTGTGGGTAACTGGTGCATGGAATCAGGCGCAGGAGAGCAGAGATGAGTGTACAAGGTCATTTATTCCACGAACAGCATCAGTATAAAACCAATACTAAAGCTGCGTGAAATTACCGGTCACTTGTAAATAACGAGCGTAATAACGAACCCGGCCAACAAGTAACGACCTGAACATTATATACAAACACGCACACCAACATGGGGGAAACAGAGGGTTAAATAATGAACACGTAATTGGGAAATAGAAACCAGGTCTGTAGAAAACAAAGACAAAACAAATGGAAAATGAAAAGTGGATCGGCGATGGCTCCAAAGCCGGTGACGTCGACTGCCGAACGTTGCCCGAACAAGGAGAGGAACGCCGCCCGAACAAGGAGAGGAACGCCGCCCGAACAAGGAGAGGGACCGACTTCGGCAAAAGTCGTGACAGAAGTAGTGTAACTGAAGTGGAAACTAAAGTGGATCAGGTCAGTGTGAGTGTTTGGTTGGGTGTATATCAATAATTTATTCACACACAACAAAGGATGTTCTGTAGCAACTCCTGATTGCCTCTTTAACACATTTGCATAGTTGGATTGCATTGCCATCAAGGAATTTTAAAAAAATCTTTTTATTTTTTTTTATCATTCATTAAAATGGATTTAATACAAATTAAGATTAAATTTACCTTTGCATATCTTTGTCTAGTGAAAGTGAACAATGTTTCACCATAACTACAGTATGTGTGTTCATGCAGTTTAAGCATGTGTGTTTGTCTGCGTCTGTACTGTACACAGGCTGTGTGTGTATTGTATGTATATATTATTATGTGTGTATTACAATATATTATTATGTGTGTATTACACTATATTATAATGTGTGTATTATAATATATTATTATGTGTGTATTATAATATATTATTATATTGTATTATGTGTGTATTATGTGTGTATTATAATATATCATTATGTGTGTTTTATGTGTGTAGCATGTGTGTATTATAATATATTACTATGTGTGTTTTATGTGTGTATTATAATATATTATTATGTGTGTATTACATGTGTATTATGACAAATTATTATGTGTGTATTATATATTATCATATATTATTTTGTGTGTATTATCATATATTATAATATACTATTATGTGTGTATTATAATATATTATTATGTGTGTATTACTTGTGTATTATAATATATTATGTGTGTATTATGATATATTATAATATATTATTATGTGTGTATTATGATATATTATAATATATTATTGTGTGTGTATTACGTGTGTATTATGATATATTATTATGTGTGTATTATGATATATTGTAATATATTGTTATGTGTGTATTTTAATATATTATTATGTGTGTATTATGTGTGTATTATAATATATTTTTATGTGTGTATTACATGTGCATTATGATATATTAAGTGTTTATTATGTGTGTATTATAATATATTATTATGTGTGTATTATAATATATGATTATGTGTGTATTATGTGTGTATTATAATATATTATTATGTCTGCATTACTTGTGTATTATAATATATTGTTATGTGTGTATTATGATATATTATAATATATTATTATGTGTGCATTATGATATATTGTAATATATTATTGTGTGTGTTTTATAATATATTATTATGTGTCTATTATGTGTGTATTGTAATATATGAAATATGTATGTATTATGTGTGTATTATAATATATTATTATGTGAGTGTTACGTGTGTATTATTATATATTATGTGTGAATTATGTGTGTAGTCTAATATATTATTATGTGTGTATTATAATATATTATAATATATTATTATATGTGTATTATATATTTTTATATGTGTATTATGTGTGTATTACGATATATTAGTGTGTGTGTATTATGATACAATATAATATATTATTATGTGTGTATTATGATATATTATTATGTGTGTATTATGTGTGTATTATAATATATTATTATGTGTGTATTATGTGTGTATTATAATATATTATTATGTGTATATTATGTGTGTATTATAATATGTTATTTTATGTGTATTAAGTGTGTATTATATATTATTATGTGTGAGTGATGTGTTTATTATGTATGTATGTAATGTGTAGTGTATGCATCCTGGGTGTGAAGAGGCACACTGTGTGATGCCTCTTCACACATATCTGACCTAGCAATCCACTCAACGGTAATTTATTGGTGCGATCCATCATTTTCATGTTTTATTATAGCCAGCGTTGGAGATATCATTCACAAATAGGCGCACTCGGCTGAGATGACAGCCAGGGAGAGGGATGTCCTTTACCATTGTCCTCTGCCAAGCGCTTTCAGGGGAGCCTCCATGGCCCAGAGACAGACAGACAGACAGACAGACAGACAGACAGACAGACAGACAGACAGACAGACAGACAGACAGACAGACAGAGAGAGAGAGAGAGAGAGAGAGAGAGAGAGAGAGAGAGACCATAGAGAGAGAGAGAGACAGAGAGAGAGAGACCATAGAGAGAGAGACACAGAGAGAGAGAGACCATAGAGAGAGAGAGACCATAGAGAGAGAGAGAGAGAGACCATAGAGAGAGAGAGAGAGAGAGAGAGAGAGAGAGAGAGAGAGAGAGAGAGAGAGAGAGAGAGAGAGAGAGAGAGAGAGAGAGAGAGAGAGAGAGAGAGAGAGAGAGAGAGAGAGAGAACTGCAGCTCTCGGTGACAGCCATGTCACATGACTACCTTTGTATTCGGTGGCCATAACTCAGCGCCTGAGAGTGTAGGATCCCTGGAGAATCCCTGGATGATCCCTGGGTCTCAACGCAGTATGATCTTCAGATTAATGCAAACGGGATCCCCAGGCTAGGCCTTTGCCTCTGGCCAAACGCTTGCGTCCTCCAAATTTGTATCCGCTAAAATGTTGGGTCCCATGTTTATTTGGGTAATGAATTGCAGTAATTAATGCACCTATTGATTCCTCCACAGTGTCTCCTACAAAGGCCAGTCTGATTTTTAATTAGAGAGAGAGTGGGAGTGTACATGGGAGGGGAAGGCAGGAAAACATAACACAGCCAGAAAACATAACACAACCAGAAAGCATAACACAGCCAGCACAACTGCAATATGTGTTTGTAGGGTGAGAGTGAAATGGTTGTATGAATCACATTTGAATATATTCAATTAAATCTCACAAATTGGAGGCGTTGCAATAGAAATGTAAATGGTAAGAAGGCAACAGGGACGTTTGGCTGAGGAACGTTTCAACAGCTGTGGTGGCACACTAATAAACACAATACAAACACACATTACCATATAATCTCCTGGAATTATGAATGCGCTAATCTCTATCACCTTGCCTTGTAAAGAGAGACATTGGCTGAAAACGAGATGTCGAGGGAAACATAGTTTCAGGGGAAAATGAACCTCAAGGACAGGAACACTTCCCATTAAGTATGCTCTTCTTCTTTCTTTCTTTCTTTCTCTCAGAGGACCTGAGCCCTAGGACCGTGCCTCAGGACTACCTGGCCTGATGACTCCTTGCTGTCCCCAGTCTACCTGGCCGTGCTGCTGCTCCAGTTTCAACTGTTTCTGCCTGCGGCTATGGAACCCTGACCTGTTCACCGGACGCTGTGCTGTGCTGTGGTTCCATGGGTGGTGCCCGATGTAAGCACTGGGTCACGGCTGCAGTCACACTACTTACCAGGGTCTGCTGGAGAACGATGAACACTACCAGCCAACCAATGTATTCTTATTTGTTGAAGTTCACCATAAGAATTACTTGTGCCCCTTGCGAGTAATTATAGGAAAATTAACTTTTGGCCTTCAATTTTTATTTGGAAAATTGAGTTTAGGTTCAAATACGATCAACAGTTTTATATTGATAGCTATAGTTGCCGCTACAAAAGTACCCTAAACACCCAAGACGCGTGTGGGATTTGTCAGCATTTTGTCAAAGAGACACAGGCATCCACTAAACAGATGCGTTTCCTTTGGTAGCAAAGTGTTATTTTAAGATAAGATACCGTGCCTTCAAAAAGTATTCAAAAAGTATTCAAAAAGTATTCATACCCCTTGAATTTTCCCACTTTTTATTGTGTTACAGCCTGAATTCAAAATAGTTTAAATAATGTTTGATTTTTTTCCTCACCCATTTACACACAATACCTCATAATGATAAAGTGAAAACATGTTTTTAGAGACATTCTTGCTTAATTGATTTAAAATTAAAGTAGAGGAGAGATTGACAGGATCACTACTTGTTTTTGTAAGAAGTGTTGACATGCTGAATGCACCGAGGTGTTTGTATAAACTACTAGCACTCAGCTCAGACACATCCATACCCCACAAGACATGCCACCGGAGGTCTCTTCACAGTCCCCAAGTCCAGAACAGACTATGGGAGACACACAGTACTACATAGAGCCATAACTACATGGAACTCTATTCCACATCAAGGAACTGATGCAAGCAGTAGAATCAGATTTAAAAAATAAAATAAGAACTACACCTTATAGAACAGCGCGGACTGTGGAGAGAAACACACACACAGGCACACACACACACACGATAAGACACGCACGTTACACACACGTACACATGGATTTTGTATTGTAAATATGTGGTAGCAGGGTAGTAGCCTGAGGGAACACACTGAATGTGTTGTGGTAAGTGTTATGAAATGTAATGTCATGTAATATTTTAAATTGTGTATAACTGCCTTAATGTTGCTGGACCCCATGGGGATCCTCAGTAAATACTAATACAGAAATACTGTATCACGTTTACATACTGTAAGTATTCACACCCCTGAGTCAATACATGTTAGAATCACCTTTGGCAATGATTACAGCTGTGAGTCTATCTGGGCAAGTCTCTAAGTGATTACAGCTGTGAGTCTATCTGGGCAAGTCTCTAAGTGATTACAGCTGTGAGTCTATCTGGGCAAGTCTCTAAGTGATTGCAGCTGTGAGTCTATCTGGGCAAGTCTCTAATTGATTGCAGCTGTGAGTGTATCTGGGCAAGTCTCTAAGTGATTACAGCTGTGAGTCTATCTGGGCAAGTCTCTAAGTGATTGCAGCTGTGAGTCTATCTGGGCAAGTCTCTAATTGATTGCAGCTGTGAGTGTATCTGGGCAAGTCTCTAAGTTATTACAGCTGTGAGTGTATCTGGGCAAGTCTCTAAGTTATTACAGCTGTGAGTGTATCTGGGCAAGTCTCTAAGTGATTGCAGCTGTGAGTGTATCTGAGCAAGTCTCTAAGTGATTACAGCTGTGAGTGTATCTGGGCAAGTCGCTAAGTGATTACAGCTGTGAGTGTATCTGGGCAAGTCTCTAAGAGCTTTGCACACATGGATTGTACCATTTCTTCATTCTTATTAAAAAAAAGTTTCCAAGCTCTTTCAAGTTGGTTGTTGAAAATGTTCAAGTCTTGCCATAGATGTTCAAGCCAATTTAAATCAAAACTGTAACTAGGCCACTCAGGAATATTCACTGTCTTCTTGGTAAGCAATTCCAGTGTATATTTGACCTTGTGTTTTAGGTTATTGTCCTGCTGAAAGGTGAATTTGTCTCCCAGTGTGTTGGAAAGCGCACTGAACTTGGTTAGCCTCTAGGATTTTGCCTAAGCTTAGCTCTATTCCGTTTTTTTTTATTTAAAAAAAACTCCCTAGTCCTTGCCGATGACAAGCATACCCATAACATGATGCAGCCACCACAATGCTTGAAATTATGATGAGTGGTACTCAGTGATGTGTTGGATTTGCCCCAAACATAACGCTTTCTATTCAGGACATAAAGTTCATATCTTTGCCAATTTGTTTGCAGTTTTAGTGTCTTATTGCAAACACGATGCATGTTTTGGAATATTTGTATTCTGTACAGGGTTCCATCATTTCACTTCGTCATTTAGGTTAGTATTGTGGAGTTTTTTGTTAAGGGGTGGATCAGCTTAATATTGCGGAAAGAATGTTGCTTCCATCAATGTAATTGTCTGCATCATTTCCAATCCCCCATATATTTTATGGGGTAAATATGTACATATACGTACATACACGTACATATACACATATATACATACACATACCTACAGTATATAGATATACTGTACCTACTTTTTTTAGAATATACCTTTATTATTCCCCGCAAACAATGACATTTAGACTTCTACCATCAGTTTATACATCTTATACACATTTTACAGACACAGTCTATTTTACAATAGTTATATTTTGTTTGTTTTTAGTCCTTCCTCTATTTCTGATGTCCATCCAGTTTGATTTTTATTTATAACTGTGCTTTTTCGCAACATTTCTGAACCTATATACATGTTACAGACCCCGTATGTTTTACATTGGTTATCTTGTTATTAGTCCCACCCTTGAGCTCCATTCAACCCCTCCCATCTATCTCTCAACACCATCCATTTTGGATTTCTATTTTACAAAAACATTTCAACTGTGCTGTGATGCTTGACAAAAGTACTGAGCCTTTCTATTCTCATAGCTTCTACAGATTGTAAATTAAAAATAAAAATTTCTGCTAAAATAATTATTATATTATTGATTGATTGACTATGGCTTTTCAAATCACCCAGTATTGCTATTTGTAGTGTTAGTTCTAGGCAAATGTTGCAATTCTTCAGCCATTCCTGGACCTGTGACCAAAAACGAGCTACATATGGACAATACCAAAATAAATGATCTAATGACTCTGCCTCCTCACAGCAGAATCTGCAGAGCTGGGAAGATTGTATCCCCCATATATATAACATTCTATTGGTTGCAAGAATTTTGTATAGTAATTTATATTGAAAAATTCTAAGTTTTGAATCCGGCGTTGTTTTGTGTGTCAATTCATAAACCATGTGCCATGGAATTGTCACGTTCTGACCATAGTTCTTTTGTGTTTTCTTTGTTTTAGTGTTGGTCAGGACGTGAGCTGAGTGGGCATTCTATGTTTTGTGTTTCTATGCTGGGTTTGTTGTTTGGCCTGATATGGTTCTCAATCAGAGGCTGTGCGAGCCTCACACACCAGGCCTCCTGTGCACCTCCCTAGCCCTGCACGTCCTGTGCCAGCTCAGTGCTACAGTGCTCCTTGCCCTGCTAATCATGGCGGGTGTTGTACTGGTCAGGCACCGTGTTATGCGGTGGAACGCACGGTGTCCCCAGTACACGTGTTTAGCCCGGTGCTTTACATCCCAGCTCCCCACATCTGCCGGGCTAGGGTGAAGATCCAGCCAGGGCGTATGGTGCCAGCCCTGCTCTCAAGATCTCCAGTACTCCTTCACGGTCCGGTCCATCCAGTGCCACCTCCACGCAACAGCCCTCCGGTGGCAGCCCCCCGCACCAGGCTGTCTCTCTGTCCTTTATCCCGCCTGTCCAGAGCTGCTAGAGTCTCCCGCCTGTCCAGAGCTGCTAGAGTCTCCCGCCTGTCCAGAGCTGCTAGAGTCTCCCGCCTGTCCAGAGCTGCTAGAGTCTCCCGCCTGTCCAGAGCTGCTAGAGTCTCCCGCCTGTCCAGAGCTGCTAGAGTCTCCTGCCTGTCCAGAGCTGCTAGCGTCGCCCGTCTGTCCAGAGCTGCTAGAGTCTCCCGCCTGTCATGAGCCACCAGAGCCGCCAGTCAGCATGGAGCCGCCAGAGCCGCCAGTCAGCCTGGAGCCGCCAGATCCACCAGTCAGCCAGGATCCGCCAGATCCGCCAGTCAGCCAGGATCCGCCAGATCCGCCAGTCAGCCAGGATCCGCCAGATCCGCCAGTCAGTCAGGATCCGCCAGAGCCGCCATTCAGCCAGGAGCCGCCAGAGCCGCCAGTCAGCCTGGAGCCGCCAGAGCAGCCAGTCAGCCTGGAGCCGCCAGAGCCGCCAGTCAGCCTGGAGCCGCCAGAGCCGCCAGTCAGCCAGGAGCCGCCAGAGCCGCCAGTCAGCCAGGAGCTGCCAGAGTCGTCAGTCAGCCTTGAGCTGCCAGAGCCATCAACCAGCCTGAGCTACCCCTCTGTCCTGAGCTACCCCTCGGTCCTGAGCTACCCCTCGGTCCTGAGCTACCCCTCGGTCCTGAGCTACCCCTCGGTCCTGAGCTACCCCTCGGTCCTGAGCTACCCCTCGGTCCTGAGCTACCCCTTGGTCCTGAGCTGCCCCTCAGTCCAGAGGAGTTTGTTTAGTCCAGTGGGGCCCTTTAGTAGGGTTGCCAATCCTAGGTCGTTGGCGAGGGTCGCTGTTCCAAGGAGGAGACTAAAGCGGACAAAGACTATGGTGGAGTGGGGTCCACGTCCTGCGTCAGAGCCGCCACCGCGGACAGATGCCCACCCAGACCCTCCCCTATAGGTTCAGGTTTTGCGGCCGGAGTCCGCACTTTGGTAGCCTGGGTTTCACTGTGTGTTTGTGGGTGATTGTTCCTGTCTTTGTGTTTGCACCAGATGGGACTGTTTTAGGTTTTCTCACGTTTGTTGTTTTTGTTAGTTATCTCATGTGTAGTGTCTTTATAAATTAAAGAACATGAATAACCACCATGCTGCATTTTGGTCCGCCTCTACTTCACCTAAAGAGAACCGTTACATTAACCACAATATTTGTTGTATTATTTGTTCTGTCTTTTCAGGTGGATTAAACTGAAATTGCAACCAACTTTTTAAGGCTTGTTTAAAAAAATAAGTACATTTTGGAGGTTATTTCCTTTTCAAACAACCTAAAGTGAGCAGGTGTAATGTGAATGAAGGGAAAAAGGCCATTCTTGAACATGAGGTGGGGTGAGACATTCCTACCAATTTACTAGAGAACCAGTTTGGATTTAAGTATAACTTTTGTATGACTGATGCCTTTAGTGAGAGGTCTAATGCTTTAATATTAATTCATTTCTGCCCTTCCGAATTCATATTCGTTATATAAATAGGCCCTTTCAATTTTGTCTGGCTTGCCATTCCAAATAAAAATTTATATTTTTTGTTCATATTATTTAAAAAGCAGGTAGTATTGTGGAGTTACTACAATGTTGTTGATCCATCCTTCCTTTTCTCCTATCACAGCCATTAAACTCTAAGTGTTTTAAAATCACCATTGGCCTCATGGTGAAATCCCTGAGCGGCTTCCTTCCTCTCTGACAACTGCATTAGGAAGAACGCTTGTATCATTGTAGTGACTGGGTGTAGTGATAAGTAATAACTTCACCATGGTCAAAAGGATATTCAATGTCTGTTTTTTTGTGGGTTTTTTACTCATCTAGCAGTAGGTGACCTTCTTTGCAGGGCATTGGAAAACCTCCCTGGTCTTTGTGGTTGAATCTGTGTAAGAAATTCACTGCTCGACGAAGGGACCTTACAGATGTATGTGTGAGGTACAGAGATGAGCTAGTCATTCAAAAATCATGTTGGGGCCTCCCGGGTGGCGCAGTGTTCTAAGGCACTATATTGCAGTGTTAGCTGTGCCTCCAGAGACTCAGTGTTCTAAGGCATTGCAGTGCTAGCTGTGCCACCGGAAACTCAGTGTTCTAAGGCATTGCAGTGCAGTGCTAGTTGTGCCACCGGAGACTCAGTGTTCTAAGGCATTGCAGTGCTAGCTGTGCCACCGGAGACTCAGTGTTCTAAGGCATTGCAGTGCAGTGCTAGCTGTGCCACCGGAGACTCAGTGTTCTAAGGCATTGCAGTGCTAGCTGTGCCACCGGAGACTCAGTGTTCTAAGGCATTGCAGTGCTAGCTGTGCCACCGGAGACTCAGTGTTCTAAGACATTGCAGTGCAGTGCTAGCTGTGCCACCGGAGACTCGGTGTTCTAAGGCATTGCAGTGCAGTGCTAGCTGTGCCACCGGAGACTCAGTGTTCTAAGGCATTGCAGTGCAGTGCTAGCTGTGCCACCGGAGACTCGGTGTTCTAAGGCATTGCAGTGCAGTGCTAGCTGTGCCACCGGAGACTCAGTGTTCTAAGGCATTGCAGTGCAGTGCTAGCTGTGCCACCGGAGACTCAGTGTTCTAAGGCATTGCAGTGCTAGCTGTGCCACCGGAGACTCAGTGTTCTAAGGCATTGCAGTGCTAGCTGTGCCACCGGAGACTCAGTGTCCTAAGGCATTGCAGTGCAGTGCGAGCCGTGCCACCGGAGACTCAGTGTTCTAAGGCATTGCAGTGCTAGCTGTGCCACCGGAGACTCAGTGTTCTAAGGCATTGCAGTGCTAGCTGTGCCACCGGAGACTCAGTGTTCTAAGGCATTGCAGTGCAGTGCTAGCTGTGCCACCGGAGACTCAGTGTTCTAAGGCATTGCAGTGCTAGCTGTGCCACCGGAGACTCAGTGTTCTAAGGCATTGCAGTGCAGTGCTAGCTGTGCCACCGGAGACTCAGTGTTCTAAGGCATTGCAGTGCAGTGCTAGCTGTGCCACCGGAGACTCGGTGTTCTAAGGCATTGCAGTGCAGTGCTAGCTGTGCCACCGGAGACTCAGTGTTCTAAGGCATTGCAGTGCAGTGCTAGCTGTGCCACCGGAGACTCAGTGTTCTAAGGCATTGCAGTGCTAGCTGTGCCACCGGAGACTCAGTGTTCTAAGGCATTGCAGTGCTAGCTGTGCCACCGGAGACTCAGTGTCCTAAGGCATTGCAGTGCAGTGCGAGCCGTGCCACCGGAGACTCAGTGTTCTAAGGCATTGCAGTGCTAGCTGTGCCACCGGAGACTCAGTGTTCTAAGGCATTGCAGTGCTAGCTGTGCCACCGGAGACTCAGTGTTCTAAGGCATTGCAGTGCAGTGCTAGCTGTGCCACCGGAGACTCAGTGTTCTAAGGCATTGCAGTGCTAGCTGTGCCACCGGAGACTCAGTGTTCTAAGGCACTGCAGTGCAGTGCTAGCTGTGCCACCGGAGACTCTTGTAGCGATGAGACAAGACAGTAACTACTAATAATTGGATACCACGAAATTGGGGAGAGAAGGGGGGTAAATGTTTTTTATGTTGAACACCATTATTGCACACAGAGGTTAAGCAAATGTTTACTCCTGAACTTATTTAGGATTGCCATAACGAGGGGTTGAATACTTATTGACTCGATACATTTCAGCTTAATTTCTAAATACATAATTCCACTTTCACATTATAGGACATTGTGTGCAGACCGGTGACACAAAATCTCAATTTTAAATTCAGGCTGCACCACAACAAAAATTGGAAAAAGTCAAGGGGTGTTAATACTTTCTGAAGGTAAGATAAGAAAATGTTATTGTCCATTTGGCTAGCAAAAAAATGAAATTTGTAATTTGGCACTCTGCGGTACGACACATACAAGAACACAGAGTTACACATGGAATAAACAAGCGTGCAGTCAATAAAACAGTAGGAAATTCTATATACAGCATGTGCAAATGAGGTAGGATAAGAGAGGTAAGGCAATATATAGGCCATGGTGGCAAAGTAATTACAATATAGCAATTAAACACTGGAAAAGTAGGATGTGCAGATGATGACTGTGCAAGTTGAGATACTGGGGTGCAAAGGAGCAAGATCAATAAATAAATACAGTATGGGGATGAGGTAGATTGGATGGTAGATTTGATGGGCTATTTACAGATGAGCTATGTACAGGTGCGGTGATCTGTGACAGCTGGTGCTTAAAGTTAGTGAGGGAGGTAAGAGTCTCCAGCTTCAGAGATTTTTGTAGTTCATTCCAGTCATTTGCAGCAGAGAACTGGAAGGAAAGGCAGCCAAAGGAAGAATTGGCTTTGGGGATGACCAGTGAAATATACCTGCTGGAGCGCGTGCTGCGGGTGGGTGCCGCTATGGTGACCAGTGAGCTAAGGTGGAGCTTTACCTAGCAGAGACTTGTAGATGACCTGGAGCCAGTGGGTTTGGCGACGAGTATGAAGCGAGGGCCAGCCAACGAGAACATACAGGTCGCAGTGGTGAGAAGTGTATGGGGCTTTGGTGACCAAACGGATGGCACTGTGATAGACTGCATGCAATATGTTGAGTAGAGTGTTGGAGGATATTTTGTAAATGAGCCAAGATTACATAGATTACATTTTGGATTGGAGATGTTTAATGTGAGTCTGGAAGGAGAGTTTACAGTCTAACAAGACACCTAGGTATTTGTAGTTGTCCACATATTCTAAGTCCGAACCGTCCAGAGTAGTGATGCTGTACGGGAAGGGCAGGTGCGGGCAGCGAACGGTTGAAGAGCCTGCATTTAGTTTTACTTGCATTGAAGAGCAGTTGGAGGCCACGGAAGGAGAGTTGTATGGCATTGAAGCTCATTTGGAGGTTACATAACACAGTGTCCAACGAAGGGCCAGAGGTATACAGAATGGTGTCGTCTGCGTAGAGGTGGATCAAAGAATCACCAGCAGCGAGAGCGACATCATTGATGTAAACAGAGAAGAGGGTCGGCCCGAGAATTTAACCATGTGGCACCCCCATAGAGACTGCCAGAGGTCCGGACAACAGGCCCTACGATTTGACATACTGAACTCTATCGGAGAAGTAGTTGCATAACCAAGCGAGGCAACCATTTGAGAAACCAAGGCTGTTGAGTCTGCCAATAAGAATGTTGTGATTGACAGAGTTGAAAGCCTTAACCAGGTTGATGAATACGGCTGCACAGTAATGTCTCTTATCGATGGCGGTTATGATATCGATTAGGACCTTGAGCGTGGCTGAGGTGCACCCATTACCAGCTCTGAAACCAGATTGCATAGCGGAGAAGGTACGATGGGATCCGAAATGGTAGGTAATTTGTTTGTTAACTTGGCTTTCAACCTTAGAAAGACAGGGTAGGATAGATATAGGTCTGTAGCAGTTTGGGTCTAGAGTGTCTCCCCCTTTGAAGAGGGGGATGTCAGCGGCAGCTTTCCAATCTTTGGAACGATACGAAAGAGAGGTTGAAAAGGCTAGTAATAGGAGTTGCAACAATTTCGGCAGATAATTTTAGAAAGAGAGGGTCCAGATTGTCTAGCTCGGCTGATTTGTAGGGGTCCGGATTTTGCAGTTCTTTCAGAACATCAGCTATCTGGATTTGGGTGAAGGAGAAGTAGGGAGGTTTGGGCGAGTTGCTGTGGGGAGCGCAGGGCTGTTGACCGGGGTAGGGGTAGCCAAGTGGAAAGCATGGCCAGCCATAGAAAAATGCTTATTGAAATTTTCAATTATTGTGGAACTATCGGTAGTGACAGTGCTTCCTTTTTTTATTTTTTTATTATTTTTATTTCACCTTTATTTAACCAGGTAGGCTAGTTGAGAACAAGTTCTCATTTGCAACTGCGACCTGGCCAAGATAAGCCTCAGCGCAGTGGGCAGCTGGGAGGAGGAGCTCTTATTCTCCATGGATTTTGCAGTGTCCCAGAACTTTTTTGAGTTTGTACTACAGGATGCAAATTTCTGTTTGAAAAAGCTAGCCTTAGCTTTCCTAACTGCCTGTTTATATTGGTTCCTAACTTCCCTTAAAAGTTGCATATCACGGGGGCTATTCGATGCTAATGCAGAACGCCACAGGATGTTTTTGTGCTGGTCAAGGGCAGACAAGTCTGGAGTGAACCAAGGGCTATATCTATTCCTGGTTCTAAATTCTTTGAATGGAGCATGCTTATTTAAGATGGTGAGGAAGGCACTTTTAAAGAATAACCAGGCATCCTCTACTGACGGGATAAGGTCAATGTCATTCCAGGATACCCCGGCCAGGTCGATTAGAAGTTTCTTAGGCAGCGTTTGACAGTGATGAGCGGTGGTCATTTGACCGCAGTCCCATTCCTGATGCAGGCAATGAGGCAGTGATCACTGAGATCTTGGTTGAAAACAGCAGAGGTGTATTTGGAGGGCGAGTTAGGATGATGTCTATGAGGGTGCCAGAGTTTACGGATTTGGGGTTGTACCTGGTAGGTTCATAGATAATTTGTGTGAGATTGAGGGCATCAAGCTTAGATTGCAGGATGGCCGAGCTGTTAAGCATGTCCCAGTTTAGGTCGCCTAGCAGCACGAGCTCTGAAGATAGATGGGGGGCAATCGATTCACATATGGTGTCCAGAGCACAGCTGGGGACAGAGGGTGTTCTATAGCAAGCAGCAACTGTGAGAGACTTGTTTCTGGAAAGGTACATTTTTAGAAGTAGAAGCTCGAATTGTTTTGGTACAGACCTGGATAGTACAACAGAACTCTGCAGGCTCTCTCTGCAGTAGATTGCAACACCGCCCCCTTTGTCAGTTCTATCTTGGCGGAACATTTTATAGTTAGGGATGGAAATGTCAGGGTTTTTGGTAGTTTTTCTAAGCCAGGATTCAGACACGGCTAAGACATCCGGGTTGGCAGAATGTGCTAAAGCAGTGAATAAAACAAACTTAGGGAGGAGGCTTCTAATGTTAACATGCATGAAACCAAGGCTTTTACAGTTACAGAAGTCAACAAATGAGAGCACCTGGGGAGTAGGAGTGGGGCTAGGCCCTGCAGGTCCTGGATTAACCTCTACATCACCAGAGGAACAGAGGAGAAGTAGGATAAGGGTACGGCTAAAGGCTATAGAAACTGGCCGTCTAGCACATTCAGAACAGAGAGTAAAGGGAGCAGGTTTCTGGGCACGATAGCATAGATTCAAGGCATAATGTACAGACTAAGGTATGGTAGGAAGAAAGTACATTGGAGGTAAACCTAGGATTGAGTAATGAAGAGAGACATATAGTCTCTAGAGACATTTAAACCAGGTGATGACATCACATATGTGGGAGATGGATCAACATGGTTGGTTAAGGCATATTGAGCAGGGCTAGAGGCTCTACAGTGAAATAAGACAGTAATCACTAACCAGGACAGTAATGGACAAGGCATATTGATATTAGGGAGAGGCATGCGTAGTCAAGTGATCGTATGGGTCCAGTGAGTAGTTGGGCTGGCTGGGGACACGGCAATTCAAACAGTTAGCAGGCCGGGGCTAGCAAGCTAGCAGTTAGCAGGCCGGAGCTAGCAAGCTAGCATAAGGGTCTTAGAGGGACATCGCAATGGGGGAAAGTCTGTTTTGCCTCCTCGTGCGGTGACGTCGATAGACCAGTCGTGGAATTAGTAGTGTTCCAAGTAGCAAAATGGGTGCATGGATCTACATTTGATAACTTGTGTTAACCAAGAGTTAGCCTTAAAATCTGAGGCTTGTTGAAAAGGTGCACTTGCAACAAACATTTTTTTATCTACCATTTCAGGTGATGTTGTACCAGTTTTTTTCAGTTGACTTCCGAGATATATATATTTATATACCATCTGAGAGTGTAAGAGGAAACGTAACAGACGTGAATACCAAATTAATTAATAACACACTTAAACTAAATCATGGCTGGCAAACAGCTCAGTCCATCGATAAGTTTATCCCACTACTTAGAACAATGATTATGAATAATGATTCATATTAACCTCCTACATTTCTCAAGAAATGCCTTATTAAAGACAAAATAGGAAGAAGACTAATTGAGCTGACCAATAGCAATAACGGCATGCTCAACTGCCAGAGCTGAGCAAGAGTTTGAAAAATAGCTCCTCTGCAGTTTAAATTAATCAGTTGAATTTTGCTTAATTTTGTTTGACGTTGGCAGAGGAAACGTCCTCTGGGAGTATCTGTCCTAAGAGTATGGTTGCTTTAGTAATTCTCCCATCAGTAAGAGTATGGTTGAACCAATCCTGTGTGTGTTTGTGTATGCATCCAAATGAGTATCTGCTTCTCTCAGATATAATTTATTCCTGATTTAACCCTGCAGAAGTGAATGGGAGTTGACTACAAAGCCCACACAACCAAGAGTGATACCTGATTAACCTTTGGATGACTCCAGCAGCAGCAGGTGAGCAAAGCACACACTCTCCTCCATCCAATAGCCCCAGCCAGGAGATGTTTCAGCTCACTTCTGCTACAGTGATGAATTAACAATAGAACCATTCAATGGCCCAGTAATTACCAAACACTTCGGACACAGCATCAGCTCTGTCACACAGGCTTTCCCCGGGAATCCTGGGGCTCCTTGCTCTCCATAACTTTGTTTTCTCTGACGCAGATTAGATCTGCCACTCCATTACAGATTAATTTTCCTAATTTTTCATGTCTGTGCCGCGCCCCATCTGCACAGGGTTGATAATTGTGTGGACCAGCCCTGGTGATTAACATGAGCAGAATTAAGTACGCCCTCCATTAAGGCTCCAGGTTGCACACGTGATCAAAATAAATTATCTTTCTCCCCAGCCTCTAAATCATCTCACCTTAAAGTGGAGTGATGGTGCAGAGACAACCAGAGTCCCCCGTTTGCCACCTTCTTAACCAAACAGGAGGCGTGAATCCCATACCCGCCCACCTCCCTCCCTCCCTCCCTCCTGCACGCCCACCTCCCTCCCTCCCTCCCTCCCTCCCTCCCTCCCTCCCTCCCTCCCTCCCTCCCTCCCTCCCTCCCTCCCTCCCTCCTGCCCGCACTCCCTCCCTCCCTCCCTCCCTCCCTCCCTCCCTCCCTCCCTCCTGCCTGCCCATCAACCTCCCGCATCCCTCCTGTTCGCCCGTCCCTCCCTCTCTGCCTCCATCCCATCCCCCTCCCTGCCTCCTTCTCGTCCGCCCTCCTCCCTCCCGCCCGCCCACCCGCCCACCTCCCTCCCGCATCCCTTCTGTCCGCCTGCCCCCCCCATCCCTGCCTCCCTCCCACCCCCCCTCCCTGCCTCCCATCCCCCCTCCCTGCCTCCCTCTCGTCCGCCCGCCTCCCTCCCGCCCGCCCGCTGCCAACCAAGGAGACTACAGCCGAGGCTGATGGTATCAATTACAACACCTTATGTGGTGGGATGAGGGAGAGGTGCCCTGGGCCTTGTGACTAATGGCTCTGAGTTAGAGCCACCCTGCCTGCATATGGAGATCAGGGAGCTGACTGCCACTCCGGGTATGCAGGACCCACTGCCAGATGCTGAGGGCTGATTGGTGCACAGTTCACTGGCCTGACATACACAGGTATACAAGCATAAGAAGCAAGCTGCAGCCACACAAAGGGTGGGATGTGTTGCTGTATTTAACCATAGCATGGTATGTAGAGGGTTTATTGATCTGTTCGTCTGTTCGTTCTTTATTTAACTCAGCAATGCTTTTTAGTTTGAATGTCAAAAGGTACAGTGCAATAGACCAGTGAAGTAGCCAAATGTCTGAAGAGTTGCCATTGTGTTTGTGTAGCATTACATACAGCATGTGGTTGAGTTGTGTTGTATTGATAGTGAGCATACAGAGATGGGTCAGGTCGCATCCTCAGAGAGAGTGATGACTATGTTTGGAACAGGCCCCTGGAAGCACTGAGGAATTCAAATCAGTTTTCCCTCATTTCTACCAGTATGTCACCTGTGCAACTAGAGATGACAAAACTCTAGATTCCCTTTACTCCACACACAGAAATGCATACAAGGCCCTCCCTTGCCCTCCTTTTAGCAAATCAGACCATAAATATGTCCTTTTGCTTCCTGCTTTACAAGCAAAAACTCAAACAGGAAGAGGTCCAATGAAGAGGATGTTACACTACAGGACTGTTTCGCACAGACTGGAATATGTTCCGCGATTCATCCGAAAGCATTGAGGGAGTTACACCACATCAGTCACCAGCTTCAATAATAAGTGCATTGATGATGTCGTCCCCACAGTGACCGTACATACATACCCCAACCAGAAGCCATGGATTATAGGCAACATATGCACTGAGCTAAAGGCTACAGTTGCCCCTTTCAAGGAGAAATCCCCCTGTGACCTCCGACAAGCCATCAAACAGGCAAAGCGTTAATACAGGACTAAGATCGAATCCTCCTACGCCGGCTCTGACCCTCAAAAGATGTGGCAGGGCTTGCAAACTATCGTGGATTACAAAGAGAAACCCTCCCTCTGCAACTGGATCCTGGACTTCCTGATGGGCCGCCCCCAGGTGGTGAGGGTAGGTAACAACACACTGCCACACTGACCCTCAACATGGGGGCCCCTCGGGAGTGCGTGCTTAGGCCCTTCCTGTACTCCCTGTTCACAAACAACTGCGTGGCCGCGCATGACTCCAACATTATCATCAAGTTTGCTGACGACACAACAGTGGTAGGCCTGATTACCGACAAACGATGAGACAGGGAGGAGGTCAGAGACCTGGCAGTGTGGTGCCAGGACAACAACCTCTGCCTCAACATCAGCAAGACAAAGGAGCTGATCGTGGACTACATGAAATGGAGGTGTGAGCACGCCTCCATCCACATCGATGGGGCTGTAGTGGAGCAGGTAGAGAGCTTCAAGTTCCTTCAGTGTTCACATCACTGAAGAATGAACATGGTGAACACACACCCACAGAGTTGTGAAGAGGGCACAACAATGCCTCTTCCCCCTCAGGAGGCTGGAAAGATTTGGCATTGACCCTCAAATCCTCATAAAGTTATACACCAGCACCATTGAGAGCTGCATCACTGGCTGCAGCAGTGCTTGGTACAGCAGTTGCAAGGCACCCGACTGCCTGCCGCTACAGAGAGTGATGAGCACGGCCCAGTACATCACTGGGGCCGTGCTCCCTGCCATCCAGGATCTCCATACAAGGGAGTGTCAGAGAAAGGCCCAAACAATTGTCATAGACTCCAGCCACCCAAGCCATAGACTGTTCTCTCTGCTACCACACGGCAAGCAGTACCAGCGCACCATGTCTGGAACCAATAGGACCGTGAACAGCTTCTACCCCAAAGCCATAAGACTGCTAAACAAGACTGCCAAACAAGACTGTCAAACAAGACTGCCAATCAAGACTGCCAAACCAGAATGTCAAACAAGAATGTCAAACAAGACTGCTAAACAAGACTGCTAAACAAGACTGTCAAACAAGACTGCCAATCAAGACTGCCAAATAAGAATGTCAAACAAGACTGCCAATCAAGACTGCCAAATAAGAATGTCAAACAAGACTGCCAATCAAGACTGCCAAATAAGAATGTCAAACAAGACTGCCAAACAAGACTGCCAAACAGCTAATAAAATGGCTACCTGGACTACCTGCGTTGTGCCATTTTTGCATGCACACACTCACACATACTTACACTGACACCCCAACACACACACACACTACATATACCTACACGCACATCGACTCGGGTACTGGTACTTCCTGTATATAGCCATGTTATTTTAACTCGTTATTGTCATTCGTTATACACCGTGTATTTATTCCTTGTGTCATTATTGTTGGAAAAGGACCCGTAAGTAAGCATTTCACTGTTAGTGTCTACACCTGTTGTTTACGAAGCATGTGACAAAATAACATTTGATTTGAAGGCTTCACCTTCATTGTAATGGGGGGTCTCAAATTTGCAAGGATTCATTTATATAAGGAAGACAGTTAGCATCTTTCCTTCCCTAAAACAATGAGAGGTTCAAAATGATCAACTTAATTTCCACACCAGCCCCCCGCTGCAGGATCATTTAAAAGGTTAAAAAACTAGTCAGCAATTATCCTCTATTCATTAGAGGTAAGCCGTAAAACAGAATCACATTACAGCTGCTGTCAAACTCCACACACCGCATCTACAAAGGAAGTGGCCATGGCTTCCCTCTCACTGCACCAGCTGCTTTTTACTATCCTGCCTGTAAACAGTTCCTTTGGTAAAGGAGATCAGAGGAATGGGATTTAGTGTTTGTTGTTCACTTTTTTCTCACATGCCCTAAGGGACGTCACTGGAGGACTTAGCATTGGGCAGAAGATGCTAATACTTAGCTTTCTTATATCTCTCAGATTTAGGACAGACATTTCAAAACATACTTCCTTTTGCCAATGTTTATTTTACTGTCTGATTTTTACATGTATGAATATGTTATTCAATGCGTTGTGTCATACTCTTTTTGTCCAGACAATCTCAGATACATATGTCACGCCCTGGTCTTAGTATTATGTGTTTTCTTTATTATTTTGGTTAGGCCAGGGTGTGACATGGGTGATTTATGTGGTTTGTTTTGTCTAGGGGTTTTTGTAGTTTATGGGATTGTGTTTAGTATAGTATTCTAGGTAAGTCTATGGTTGCCTAGAGTGGTTCTCAATCAGAGGCAGGTGTTTATCGTTGTCTCTGATTGGGAACCATATTTAGGCAGCCATATTCTTTGAGTATTTCGTGGGTGATTGTTCCGGTCTCTGTGTTTTGCACCAGTTAGGGCTGTTGTCGGTTTTCACGTTACGTTTATTGTTTTTGTAAATTGTTCGTATTTTCATCTTTCATTTAAAATGTTTATGAATAACCATGCTGGATTTTGGTCCTCCTCTCTTTCACCAGAAGAAAACCGTAACAGGCTACATAGAGTAAGACAGAGGGGCGCTGTTTCGCTCAGATGCTTTCTCCAGTGAGATAGTTTCAGACACTTACGAATTGAAGGAAAGTTGATGGCTGCACAGGGCACTGTTCGGATGCTGGAATTATTTTTGGATGAACGTGCGATGGTAACCTACTTTTTAATTGATTTGTTTGATAATCAGACGAAAACATCACGACTGGTTGTGTTCATGGCACATTTTTCTGGTGAAATTACTTGTCTGGCCTCTGCCTTGGGCCTCCAAATCGCTAAGTCAGCCCACGGGAAAGTATCATATCATACTACTACTATTGAAGTGTCCCCGGATTTAAGATTACAATGTTACGTTGACCCCTGAGTCCAGGTTGCAGCGTGCGTGCAATCAACAACAGAACTCCGTGTTCGTCAATCTGAGCTAGTCCAGGGAAACAGGTAAGCACACCATCTACAAAGTGTTCCCCTTTGACTCCAGCGCTCAACAAATCAGAGCTAAGGGGCAGCCTGGAGAGAGAGGGGGGGCACTGACACAGAGCTGCCACAGGAATGTGTCAGAGTAAGGCCAGGGAGGGCAGGGGAGAAACAAGGGGATGTCTGGGGTTCGTCTGGGAACCCGCCTGATGTCTCCTTACTCTTGAACTATTCACTTCAGATCTAGCATGCTCACAAATGATGGCCATGGACGGATGAACTTGTGCCAGTTATTTCAGGTTATCCCCCTCCCACCCCGTAGGAGTTAGGTTGGTGTGTCGGGGGGGTACTGAATTAGTCCTGGGCGTTCAAGTCATTAGGTAGTACTTCCCATATTGGGGGGGCAGCATGGTTGGCAGGCAGGTTTCAGCCCTCTGTGTGACGGTAAAGCGTGGGACGTTAACTCTCATTAAACAGAGGATGTCATCACTCTGCACCACCACTGGACGGTATGTGTCACATGTATCTGCCATAGGCCAGCTTCTGTCCAGCACAGTCCACAACATCCTCTAAATCTGTCAGCACAGTCCACAACATCCTCTAAATCTGTCAGCACAGCCCAGAGCTGTCACACAAAAAGGGCCATGACACTCTGCTTTAGGTAGGGGGGACAATGTGTGTGTATTGGGGAGAGGGGGGACATTTCGGCACCCCTAGGTGTATGCCTGCGCAGGACAGCGCTTGGGACACGGCGGCCGGTGCACATGGGCCGATGCGTGGGCTTGGTGCTCGTTATAGACCCGCTGCTGTAGTGGAGCAGGACAAGATAACAGAACACCGCTGTACACTGCTGCAGAGGATTACATGTGACCTTAATTCTAACTCCAAGAAATGTGTAGTGCGCAACATGTAGCCCAAGATGTTCTCTTAAAGAACCTAACGTTGCTCCTTAAAGTCCTTTAGAGGAAGCTCTGGCAGCCAAAACAGACAAATACTCCATCTAAATTTGAATAGATTCTCAATTGCGATACGGTTCTAGGAACATAAAATCCTTTACTTTCATATCACATCTAAATAATTCCATAATTGCTAAATATACACTTACTGGACATTATTTTAACCAGCTTAATCAGCTGACTGTATTTTTCAGTGACAGCAAGTTCCTGGAGGGCTTCTTCCATTACACATAGGTGTTCAGAGCATGCTAGATAGCTAATTAGCACAGGTGTTCAGAGCATGCTAGATAGCTAATTAGCACAGGTGTTCAGAGCATGCTAGATAGCTAATTAGCACAGGTGTTCAGAGCATGCTAGATAGCTAATTAGCACAGGTGTTCAGAGCATGCTAGATAGCTAATTAGCACAGGTGTTCAGAGCATGCTAGATAGCTAATTAGCACAGGTGTTCAGAGCATGCTAGATAGCTAATTAGCACAGGTGTTCAGAGCATGCTAGATAGCTAATTAGCACAGGTGTTCGGAGCATGCTAGATAGCTAATTAGCACAGGTGTTCCGAGCATGCTAGATAGCTAATTAGCACAGGTGTTCGGAGCATGCTAGATAGCTAATTAGCACAGGTGTTCAGAGCATGCTAGATAGCTAATTAGCACAGGTGTTCCGAGCATGCTAGATAGCTAATTAGCACAGGTGTTCCGAGCATGCTAGATAGCTAATTAGCACAGGTGTTCCGAGCATGCTAGATAGCTAATTAGCACAGGTGTTCCGAGC
The DNA here is from genome assembly GCF_023373465.1 of Oncorhynchus keta. Classification (NCBI taxonomy): domain Eukaryota; kingdom Metazoa; phylum Chordata; class Actinopteri; order Salmoniformes; family Salmonidae; genus Oncorhynchus; species Oncorhynchus keta. The sequence goes on along the minus strand of NC_068427.1, from coordinate 46,555,817 downwards.
ATGCTAGATAGCTAATTAGCACAGGTGTTCCGAGCATGCTAGATAGCTAATTAGCACAGGTGTTCAGAGCATGCTAGATAGCTAATTAGCACAGGTGTTCAGAGCATGCTAGATAGCTAATTAGCACAGGTGTTCAGAGCATGCTAGATAGCTAATTAGCACAGGTGTTCAGAGAGAGAGATGTTTGATCTGATTTGACTTCCTTCTCTTGCCTCCCTCCAAGGACATTTTGAAGTATTGCACTACTTGAAGAGTACATTTTAGCTGATCCGTTTACTACAGGTATGAACTATGTTTTTACAATAAACTTCTTCCTTAGTAAATTATCAAAACGTAAAGAGGAGCAATGTTACATCAGATATCTAATTGAGGTTGATAATTGTACTTTTGGGGCTCATAGCCCATAAAACCATTAATACGAATGGTATCCCATTTGATGTCAAAGACTGTTAATCCGTTCTGGAAAAAAAATTGTATGGTGAAGAAATACCTATTTTGTAAATACAGTGGACATACTGAAAATAAGATTTGGCAAGCATTAAAAAATCTAATGCAATATTTGCATAAAAGGAGAAAACCCTGAGATTGTGCTGCCCATTTCCTAAAGTTAGCTGCATTATTTTGTATCCCTGTTAATTGAAAATACAGGTGTTCTCCTTGATGAGAGATCAAAGTGAGATAACTTTCAGGTGATTTCTCTTTCGGAGGCCATTTCTCTGCACAAGTCATCAAACATTTGGAAACATTTTTCTAATGAATAACGGGTCAATATTTACCATCCTTTTGGGGGACTTTGATGTCCATGTAGCAGTCATTTCTTGAATAGGATTTTAGCAGATTATGCACTTTATAATTGTGTAACAGAGAAGTTTATGACTGCTAGTGGACATTAGTCAAATAAAACTGGTGAAATAATAACAGATATAAAATAGGACCAAAACACTTTGTCATAGTTCACCACTTGATCTCTATCGCTTAATCATTTCAGTGTCTGGAGAAAGAGGGTGCAAGACTGGAATGTTGACTTTGGTAGATATTCAACAATAACTTTGGCTATTGGGTCACATTGGGCATGTGATACTCTTCCGGAGTAACCATGGACACCGTAGATTATTGGGTCACATTGGGCATGTGATACTCTTGCGGAGTAACCATGGACACCGTAGATTATTGGGTCACATTGGGCATGTGATACTCTTGCGGAGTAACCATGGACACTGTAGATTATTGGGTCACATTGGGCATGTGATACTCTTCTGGAGTAACCAAGGACACTGTAGATTATTGGGTCACATTATGCATGAGATACTCTTCCGGAGTAACCATGGACACCGTAGATTATTGGGTCACATTATGCATGCGATACTCTTCCGGAGTAACCATGGACACCGTAGATTATTGGGTCACATTATGCATGTGATACTCTTCCGGAGTAACCATGGACACCGTAGATTATTGGGTCACATTGGGCATGTGATACTCTTCCGGAGTAACCAAGGACACCGTAGATTATTGGGTCACATTGGGCATGTGATACTCTTCCGGAGTAACCAAGGACACCGTAGATTATTGGGTCACATTGGGCATGTGATACTCTTCCGGAGTAACCAAGGACACCGTAGATTATTGGGTCACATTGGGCATGTGATACTCTTCCGGAGTAACCATGGACACCGTAGATTATTGGGTCACATTGGGCATGTGATACTCTTGCGGAGTAACCATGGACACCGTAGATTATTGGGTCACATTATGCATGTGATACTCTTCCGGAGTAACCAAGGACACCGTAGATTATTGGGTCACATTGGGCATGTGATACTCTTCCGGAGTAACCATGGACACCGTAGATTATTGGGTCACATTGGGCATGTGATACTCTTCCGGAGTAACCATGGACACCGTAGATTATTGGGTCACATTGGGCATGTGATACTCTTCCGGAGTAACCATGGACACCGTAGATTATTGGGTCACATTGGGCATGTGATACTCTTCCGGAGTAACCATGGACACCATAGATTATTGGGTCACATTGGGCATGTGATACTCTTCCGGAGTAACCATGGACACCGTAGATTATTGGGTCACATTATGCATGTGATACTCTTCCGGAGTAACCATGGACACCGTAGATTATTGGGTCACATTATGCATGTGATACTCTTCCGGAGTAACCATGGACACCGTAGATTATTGGGTCACATTGGGCATGTGATACTCTTCCTGGAGAAACCCTGGACACCGTAGATTATTGGGTCACATTGGGCATGTTATACTCTTCCGGAGTAACCATGGACACCGTAGATTATTGGGTCACATTGGGCATGTGATACTCTTCCGGAGTAACCAAGGACACTGTAGATTATTGGGTCACATTATGCATGTGATACTCTTCCGGAGTAACCATGGACACCGTAGATTATTGGGTCACATTGGGCATGTGATACTCTTCTGGAGTAACCATGGACACCGTAGATTATTGGGTCACATTGGGCATGTGATACTCTTCCGGAGTAACCATGGACACCGTAGATTATTGGGTCACATTATGCATGTGATACTCTTCCGGAGTAACCATGGACACCGTAGATTATTGGGTCACATTGGGCATGTGATACTCTTGCGGAGTAACCATGGACACCGTAGATTATTGGGTCACATTGGGCATGTGATACTCTTGCGGAGTAACCATGGACACTGTAGATTATTGGGTCACATTATGCATGTGATACTCTTCCGGAGTAACCATGGACACCGTAGATTATTGGGTCACATTGGGCATGTGATACTCTTCTGGAGTAACCATGGACACCGTAGATTATTGGGTCACATTGGGCATGTGATACTCTTCCGGAGTAACCATGGACACCGTAGATTATTGGGTCACATTATGCATGTGATACTCTTCCGGAGTAACCAAGGACACCGTAGATTATTGGGTCACATTGGGCATGTGATACTCTTGCGGAGTAACCATGGACACCGTAGATTATTGGGTCACATTATGCATGTGATACTCTTCCGGAGTAACCAAGGACACCGTAGATTATTGGGTCACATTGGGCATGTGATACTCTTCCGGAGTAACCATGGACACCGTAGATTATTGGGTCACATTGGGCATGTGATACTCTTGCGGAGTAACCATGGACACCGTAGATTATTGGGTCACATTATGCATGTGATACTCTTCCGGAGTAACCAAGGACACCGTAGATTATTGGGTCACATTGGGCATGTGATACTCTTCCGGAGTAACCATGGACACCGTAGATTATTGGGTCACATTATGCATGTGATACTCTTCCGGAGTAACCAAGGACACTGTAGATTATTGGGTCACATTATGCATGTGATACTCTTCCGGAGTAACCATGGACACCGTAGATTATTGGGTCACATTGGGCATGTGATACTCTTCCGGAGTAACCATGGACACCTTAGATTATTGGGTCACATTGGGCATGTGATACTCTTCTGGAGTAACCAAGGACACTGTAGATTATTGGGTCACATTATGCATGAGATACTCTTCCGGAGTAACCATGGACACCGTAGATTATTGGGTCACATTGGGCATGTGATACTTTTCCGGAGTAACCATGGACACCGTAGATTATTGGGTCACATTATGCATGTGATACTCTTCCAGAGTAACCATGGACACCGTAGATTATTGGGTCACATTATGCATGTGATACTCTTCCGGAGTAACCATGGACACCGTAGATTATTGGGTCACATTGGGCATGTGATACTCTTCCGGAGTAACCAAGGACACCGTAGATTATTGGGTCACATTGGGCATGTGATACTCTTCCGGAGTAACCATGGACACCGTAGATTATTGGGTCACATTGGGCATGTGATACTCTTCCGGAGTAACCATGGACACCGTAGATTATTGGGTCACATTGGGCATGTGATACTCTTCCGGAGTAACCATGGACACCGTAGATTATTGGGTCACATTGGGCATGTGATACTCTTCCGGAGTAACCATGGACACCGTAGATTATTGGGTCACATTGGGCATGTGATACTCTTCCGGAGTAACCATGGACACCGTAGATTATTGGGTCACATTATGCATGTGATACTCTTCCGGAGTAACCAAGGACACCGTAGATTATTGGGTCACATTGGGCATGTGATACTCTTCCGGAGTAACCATGGACACCGTAGATTATTTTGTCACATTGGGCATGTGATACTCTTCCGGAGTAACCAAGGACACCGTAGATTATTGGGTCACATTGGGCATGTGATACTCTTCCGGAGTAACCATGGACACCGTAGATTATTGGGTCACATTGGGCATGTGATACTCTTCCGGAGTAACCATGGACACCGTAGATTATTGGGTCACATTGGGCATGTGATACTCTTCCGGAGTAACCATGGACACTGTAGATTATTGGGTCACATTATGCATGTGATACTCTTCCGGAGTAACCATGGACACCGTAGATTATTGGGTCACATTATGCATGTGATACTCTTCCGGAGTAACCATGGACACCGTAGATTATTGGGTCACATTATGCATGTGATACCCTTCCTGGAGAAACCCTGGACACCGTAGATTATTGGGTCACATTGGGCATGTTATACTCTTCCAGAGTAACCATGGACACCGTAGATTATTGGGTCACATTATGCATGTGATACTCTTCCGGAGTAACCATGGACACCGTAGATTATTGGGTCACATTGGGCATGTGATACTCTTCCGGAGTAACCATGGACACCGTAGATTATTGGGTCACATTGGGCATGTGATACTCTTCCGGAGTAACCATGGACACCGTAGATTATTGGGTCACATTGGGCATGTGATACTCTTCCGGAGTAACCATGGACACCGTAGATTATTGGGTCACATTATGCATGTGATACTCTTCCGGAGTAACCAAGGACACCGTAGATTATTGGGTCACATTGGGCATGTGATACTCTTCCGGAGTAACCATGGACACCGTAGATTATTTTGTCACATTGGGCATGTGATACTCTTCCGGAGTAACCAAGGACACCGTAGATTATTGGGTCACATTGGGCATGTGATACTCTTCCGGAGTAACCATGGACACCGTAGATTATTGGGTCACATTGGGCATGTGATACTCTTCCGGAGTAACCATGGACACCGTAGATTATTGGGTCACATTGGGCATGTGATACTCTTCCGGAGTAACCATGGACACTGTAGATTATTGGGTCACATTATGCATGTGATACTCTTCCGGAGTAACCATGGACACCGTAGATTATTGGGTCACATTATGCATGTGATACTCTTCCGGAGTAACCATGGACACCGTAGATTATTGGGTCACATTATGCATGTGATACCCTTCCTGGAGAAACCCTGGACACCGTAGATTATTGGGTCACATTGGGCATGTTATACTCTTCCTGGAGAAACCCTGGACACCGTAGATTATTGGGTCACATTATGCATGTGATACTCTTCCTGGAGAAACCCTGGACACCGTAGATTATTGGGTCACATTGGGCATGTGATACTCTTCCTGGAGAAACCCTGGACACCGTAGATTATTGGGTCACATTGGGCATGTTATACTCTTCCGGAGTAACCATGGACACCATAGATTATTGGGTCACATTGGGCATGTGATACTCTTCCGGAGTAACCATGGACACTGTAGATTATTGGGTCACATTGAGCATGTGATACTCTTCCGGAGTAACCATGGACACCGTAGATTATTGGGTCACATTGGGCATGTGATACTCTTCCGGAGTAACCATGGACACCATAGATTATTGGGTCACATTGGGCATGTGATAATCTTCCGGAGTAACCATGGACACCGTAGATTATTGGGTCACATTGGGCATGTGATAATCTTCCGGAGAATCCATGGACACCGTAGATTATCTCCAATTTGTGATGGCCAGGTGAGCAGCTCCTTCTTCAGCTGGTCCATTCTGATGTAGATACTGTTCATTGTGTCCAAGCGGTGCCATTAGACATTGTGTCCATTGATGTTTGGCTGTTGCTTTTCATCCAATAAATTGTCCCTCTCCTCTTTCCGTCATTCTCAGTAATGCTAGAGCACCAGGGGAGGGAAAAAGAGGCCGGGCTCTCCAAGATAGACGTGTGTTATTGTTTGTGTGATGTAAGTGGGTTTTAATCAGGTCCTCTGCTCTCTGATCCCAGGTAGTGCTGTTGAGGTGTTGAGTCAGGTCCTGCTTAATCGATCCATCATCCCGGGCAAGCGGTGGGCAGGTGTAGTCCTCCTCTCCCTGGAGACACAGGCAACACCTCCCCTCCTCCTCCTCTCCTCCCCTCCTCCTCTCCTCCTCCTCTACTCCTGCTCCCCTCCTCCTCCTCCTCCTCCTCTCCTCCTCCCCTTCTCCTCTCCTGCTCCTCCGCTCCTCCTCCCCTCCTACTCCTGCTCTCCTCCCCTCCTCCTCCTCCTCCTCCTCCTCCTCCTCCTCCTCTACTCCTGCTCCCCTCCTCCTCCTCCTCTCCTCCTCCCCTTCTCCTCTCCTCCTCCTCCGCTCCTCCTCCCCTCCTCCTCCTCTACTCCTGCTCCCCTCCTCCTCCTCCTCCTCTCCTCCTCCCCTTCTCCTCTCCTCCTCCTCCTCTCCTCCTCCTCCTCTACTCCTGCTCCCCTCCTCCTCCCCTTCTCCGCTCCTCCTCCCCTCCTCTTCCTCTGCTCCTCCTCCCCTCCTCTTCCTCCTCTCCTCCTCCCCTCCTCCTCCTCTCCTCGGGAACATCATCATCCCTCCATCTCATTGTCGCCGGCTGCTGGCAGCTCAACGGCGCCAAGCTGAGACTGTGAAAGACGCACTACTGTGCTCGTTTGTTGTCTGTACACAAAAATTTGGGAAGGGAGTCTGGCTCTCCCTCCCTCCCACCCACCCCTACCCACTCTCGCCCAGGAAGAAGGGAAATTAAATGAATGGACCACACACACAACTGCCTTAGAGCTGCCTGAAGCTGTGCAGGGCAGACCAAATTATGTATATATTGTAGAATACACCTCAAAATAACACCACATTGTAATTACCAGTGCATTTCATCTTTATTTTATGACATAAATCCCAATTAGTCAAAACGAATCAACTTTAAATGCAGCTTTAACACATAATTAAGAGAATGAGCAGTGTTTGTAATTACTTCTCAGGGTATAGTGAGGCAGTAAGGGGTGAGAGTCTATGTTTCTCCTGCAGCAGACAGTCAATTAGAGGCAGAGGGAGACCATGCAGCAGTCCTCTCCTCCGTCACTTAGGTGCTGTAAATAAGGTTTAATTTGCTTCCCCACTCCTACATCATTAGCCCACCCATTCCACTGTTTCCTACTGTCATCACTTCTTCACCTTCTATTTCTCATTGAGAGGGAAAAAAAGACACATTAAAATGGCCGCCGTCTTGGCTGTTCCTCTTTGCTTCTGTTTAATGTAGCACTTTCTTGGTCAGATTAAAGCAATAACAACAGTACCTCTTTCCTCCTGTAGCTGAATTCCTCTGCTTTACACCCTAAGAAGAGTTATCATGTGTTGTCGCTGACAAACTGAACAGAGCGAACGACCCAAACTCCTTTATTGCACCCAGAGAGCTCTGTTAAGACGCCTGCCGTTATCTGTCCATATTGACATAGGAGAGAACAATGGTCCGAGTCCAGCCTTGACCTGGAGCTCATTGGTCCGAGTCCAGCCTTGACCTGGAGCTCATTGGTCAGAGTCCAGTCTTGACCTGCAGCTCATTGGTCAGAGTCCAGCCTTGACCTGCAGCTCATTGGTCAGAGTCCAGCCTTGACCTGCAGCTCATTGGTCAGAGTCCAGCCTTGACCTGCAGCTCATTGGTCAGAGTCCAGCCTTGACCTGCAGCTCATTGGTCAGAGTCCAGCCTTGACCTGCAGCTCATTGGTCAGAGTCCAGCCTTGACCTGCAGCTCATTGGTCAGAGTCCAGCCTTGACCTGCAGCTCATTGGTCAGAGTCCAGCCTTGACCTGCAGCTCATTGGTCAGAGTCCAGCCTTGACCTGCAGCTCATTGGTCAGAGTCCAGCCTTGACCTGCAGCTCATTGGTCAGAGTCCAGCCTTGACCTGGAGCTCATTGAGAATGCTTCAGCACAGCCATCTTGACTCTATCAATACATGATATGGAGGGAACCATGTATCAGTCTACACGGATCATTCAATACTGCAAATCAAATGGAGCCAATTGATTTCATGTTGGAGGAACTCCCCACCATTGCTACTCCTTGGTCAGTCCATGCATAAGAGCATTGCTTTACGAGGAAAATAAAGGTAAATTGCTTTGTCTTCCGAATCCTTCGATGGTGCATGTCCTTTTATGAGACATAAAGCAGTGAGAGTGAACAACAATACGCTTTGTCATACAAAGTGGTAAACTAATAATGAACATTGGATTTGCACAACACAAGCAAATCATTTCAGAAACCCTGAACTCCAAAGTAATAAAACATGCTGTGACTGATATGCAGCCTGTTTGGAGCAGTCGGTAAATGGAGACATTCTGTGACTGATATACAGCCTGTTTGGAACAGACGGTAAATGGAGACATTCTGTGACTGATATGCAGCCTGTTTGGAGCAGACGGTAAAGGGAGACATTCTGTGACTGATATACAGCCTGTTTGGAACAGACGGTAAAGGGAGACATTCTGTGACTGATATGCAGCCTGTTTGGAACAGACGGTAAATGGAGACATTCTGTGACTGATATACAGCCTGTTTGGAACAGACGGTAAATGGAGACATTCTGTGACTGATATGTAGCCTGTTTGGAACAGACGGTAAATGGAGACATTCTGTGACTGATATGCAGCCTGTTTGGAACAGACGGTAAATGGAGACATTCTGTGACTGATATACAGCCTGTTTGGAACAGACGGTAAATGGAGACATTCTGTGACTGATATACAGCCTGTTTGGAACAGACGGTAAATGGAGACATTCTGTGACTGATATGCAGCCTGTTTGGAGCAGTCGGTAAATGGAGACATTCTGTGACTGATATACAGCCTGTTTGGAGCAGACGGTAAATGGAGACATTCTGTGACTGATATGCAGCCTGTTTGGAGCAGACGGTAAAGGGAGACATTCTGTGACTGATATACAGCCTGTTTGGAGCAGACGGTAAATGGAGACATTCTGTGACTGATATACAGCCTGTTTGGAGCAGACGGTAAATGGAGACATTCTGTGACTGATATACAGCCTGTTTGGAGCAGACGGTAAATGGAGACATTCTGTGACTGATATGCAGCCTGTTTGGAGCAGACGGTAAAGGGAGACATTCTGTGACTGATATACAGCCTGTTTGGAGCAGACGGTAAAGGGAGACATTCTGTGACTGATATACAGCCTGTTTGGAGCAGACGGTAAATGGAGACATTCTGTGACTGATATACAGCCTGTTTGGAGCAGACAGTAAATGGAGACATTCTGTGACTGATATACAGCCTGTTTGGAGCAGACGGTAAATGGAGACATTCTGTGACTGATATGCAGCCTGTTTGGAGCAGACGGTAAATGGAGACATTCTGTGACTGATATACAGCCTGTTTGGAACAGACGGTAAATGGAGACATTCTGTGACTGATATACAGCCTGTTTGGAGCAGACGGTAAATGGAGACATTCTGTGACTGATATACAGCCTGTTTGGAGCAGACGGTAAATGGAGACATTCTGTGACTGATATACAGCCTGTTTGGAGCAGACGGTAAATGGAGACATTCTGTGACTGATATACAGCCTGTTTGGAGCAGACGGTAAATGGAGACATTCTGTGACTGATATACAGCCTGTTTGGAGCAGACGGTAAATGGAGACATTCTGTGACTGATATACAGCCTGTTTGGAGCAGACGGTAAATGGAGACATTCTGTGACTGATATGCAGCCTGTTTGGAGCAGACCGTAAAGGGAGACATTCTGTGACTGATATACAGCCTGTTTGGAGCAGACGGTAAAGGGAGACATTCTGTGACTGATATACAGCCTGTTTGGAGCAGACGGTAAATGGAGACATTCTGTGACTGATATACAGCCTGTTTGGAGCAGACGGTAAATGGAGACATTCTGTGACTGATATGCAGCCTGTTTGGAGCAGACGGTAAAGGGAGACATTCTGTGACTGATATACAGCCTGTTTGGAGCAGACGGTAAAGGGAGACATTCTGTGACTGATATACAGCCTGTTTGGAGCAGACGGTAAATGGAGACATTCTGTGACTGATATACAGCCTGTTTGGAGCAGACGGTAAATGGAGACATTCTGTGACTGATATGCAGCCTGTTTGGAGCAGACGGTAAAGGGAGACATTCTGTGACTGATATACAGCCTGTTTGGAGCAGACGGTAAAGGGAGACATTCTGTGACTGATATGCAGCCTGTTTGGAGCAGACGGTAAAGGGAGACATTCTGTGACTGATATACAGCCTGTTTGGAGCAGACGGTAAAGGGAGACTATTACTGGCTGATTAGAGTAATACTTCTTCTTTTCGTAGACAACTTGGGACAGTAATTAGGACGTATCCCATGATGAATAAATTGAATTTTACAAAGTACAGACATGGAGTGTGGAAGCAGTTTTTGCCATAGCAAGAGAACAAACTGACCCAAAAGAGCGATTATCTTATTTTGAATACTTTATGCAGAGCTATAAACATGACGTGTGTATGTGGATCCCAATGGCTCTGGTTAAACCATTGATATGAGTCTCAGTCTTGAGCGTCTGGTCTTGGTGAGGGTACGATGCTGAGCTGTTTATGAGTATCTTGTATGAAGATTGTACAGTGATCTGACTTTCCATAAACTTCCAAATGCATTTTATCAATGAGTAATTTGATTCAGTCAACAAATCTGTCTGCCAATTGTGGGAAATGTTACTTAGCCCTGCACTAAAGAGGCTCTAACCCTGGACTAAAGTGGCTCTAACCCTGGACTACAGAGGCACTAACCCTGGACTACAGAGGCACTAACCCTGGACTACAGAGGCACTAACCCTGGACTACAGAGGCACTAACCCTGGACTACAGAGGCTCTAACCCTGGACAAAAGTGTCTCTAACCCTGGACTAAATAGGCTCTAACCCTGGACTAAATAGGCTCTAACCCTAGACTAAAGAGGCTCTAACCCTGGACTAAAGTGGCTCTAACCCTGGACTAAAGTGGCTCTAACCCTGGACTAAAGTGGCTCTAACCCTGGACTAAAGTGGCTCTAACCCTGGACTAAAGAGGCTCTAACCCTGGACTAAAGAGGCTCTAACCCTGGATTAAAGAGGCTCTAACCCTGGACTACAGAGGCACTAACCCTGGACTACAGAGGCACTAACCCTGGACTACAGAGGCACTAACCCTGGACTACAGAGGCACTAACCCTGGACTACAGAGGCACTAACCCTGGACTACAGAGGCACTAACCCTGGACTAAAGGGGCTCTAACCCTGGACTAAATGGGCTCTAACCCTGGACTAAATAGGCTCTAACCCTGGACTAAATAGGCTCTAACCCTGGACTAAAGTGGCTCTAACCCTGGATTAAAGTGGCTCTAACCCTGGACTAAAGAGGCTCTAACCCTGGACTAAAGAGGCTCTAACCCTGGATTAAAGAAGCTCTAACCCTGGACTAAAGAGGCTCTAACCCTGGACTAAAGAGGCTCTAACCCTGGAGGCTCTAACCCTGGATTAAAGAGGCTCTAACCCTGGACTAAAGAGGCTCTAACCCTGGACTAAAGAGGCTCTAACCCTGGACTAAAGAGGCTCTAACCCTGGACTAAAGAGGCTCTAACCCTGGACTAAAGAGGCTCTAACCCTGGACTAAAGAGGCTCTAACCCTGGACTAAAGAGGCTCTAACCCTGGACTAAAGAGGCTCTAACCCTGGACTAAAGAGGCTCTAGCCCTGGACTAAAGAGGCTCTAACCCTGGACTAAAGAGAGGCTAACCCTGGACTAAAGAGGCTCTAACCCTGGACTAAAGAGGCTCTAACCCTGGACTAAAGAGGCTCTAACCCTGGACTAAAGAGGCTCTAGCCCTGGACTAAAGAGGCTCTAACCCTGGACTAAAGAGGCTCTAACCCTGGACTAAAGAGAGGCTAACCCTGGACTAAAGAGGCTCTAACCCTGGACTAAAGAGGCTCTAACCCTGGACTAAAGAGGCTCTAACCCTGGACTAAAGAGGCTCTAACCCTGGACTAAAGAGGCTCTAACCCTGGACTAAAGAGGCTCTAACCCTGGACTAAAGAGGCTCTAACCCTGGACTAAAGAGGCTCTAACCCTGGACTAAAGAGGCTCTAACCCTGGACTAAAGAGGCTCTAACCCTGGACTAAAGAGGCTCTAACCCTGGACTAAAGAGGCTCTAACCCTGGACTAAAGAGGCTCTAACCCTGGACTAAGTCATAAAATTATACGGTGTGAAAAGCTGCATTGTATTGTTCTCCTAATTAGGAAATAGCCAACCATTTATTTGTTCACATTTATTAAACATTTATAGAGCCTGAAATACGCTTATAGATGATTTGTGACCCATTAATGCAGTGCTTATAACGCTTAAATGAATGCTTTATGACGCCTATATGAATGCTTTATGATGCCTATATGAATGGTTTATGAAGCCTATATGAATGCTTTATGATGCCTATATGAATGGTTTATGAATGCTTTATGATGCCTATATGAATGCTTTATGATGCCTATATGAATGGTTTATGATGCCTATGTGAATGCTTTATGATGCCTATGTGAATGCTTTATGATGCCTATGTGAATGCTTTATGATGCCTATGTGAATGCTTTATGACGCCTATGTGAATGGTTTATGAAGATTATATGAATGCTTTATGATGCCTATATGAATGCTTTATGACGCCTATATGAATGGTTTATGATGCCTATATGAATGCTTTATGACGCCTATATGAATGGTTTATGACGCCTATATGAATGCTTTATGATGCCTATATGAATGGTTTATGATGCCTATATGAATGCTTTATGATGCCTATATGAATGCTTTATGATGCCTATATGAATGGTTTATGATGCCTATATGAATGCTTTATGACGCCTATGTGAATGGTTTATGAAGATTATATGAATGATTTATGATGCCTATATGAATGCTTTATGATGCCTATATGAATGCTTTATGATGCCTATGTGAATGCTTTATGATGCCTATGTGAATGGTTTATGATGCCTATGTGAATGGTTTATGATGCCTATATGAATGGTTTATGATGCCTATGTGAATGCTTTATGATGCCTATATGAATGCTTTATGATGCCTATGTGAATGGTTTATGATGCCTATGTGAATGGTTTATGATGCCTATGTGAATGGTTTATGATGCCTATATGAATGGTTTATGATGCCTATATGAATGGTTTATGATGCCTATATGAATGGTTTATGATGCCTATATGAATGGTTTATGATGCCTATATGAATGCTTTATGATGCCTATATGAATGCTTTATGATGCCTATATGAATGGTTTATGATGCCTATATGAATGCTTTATGACGCCTATGTGAATGGTTTATGAAGATTATATGAATGATTTATGATGCCTATGTGAATGCTTTATGATGCCTATGTGAATGCTTTATGATGCCTATGTGAATGCTTTATGATGCCTATATGAATGGTTTATGATGCCTATGTGAATGCTTTATGATGCCTATGTGAATGGTTTATGATGCCTATGTGAATGGTTTATGATGCCTATATGAATGGTTTATGATGCCTATATGAATGGTTTATGATGCCTATGTGAATGCTTTATGATGCCTATATGAATGCTTTATGATGCCTATATGAATGGTTTATGATGCCTATATGAATGCTTTATGACGCCTATATGAATGCTTTATGACGCCTATATGAATGCTTTATGACGCCTATATGAATGCTTTATGACGCCTATATGAATGCTTTATGACGCCTATATGAATGCTTTATGACGCCTATATGAATGCTTTATGACGCCTATATGAATGGTTTATGACGCCTATATGAATGGTTTATGA